>NC_045977.1:37386972-37485328 GCF_010909765.2 Amblyraja radiata
AGACTCGGTGGGTCGAAGGACCTCTTTCTGTGCTGTATCTCTAAACTAAACTAAACTGAGAAAACTGTTCCAAGGAAACAACATACTTGAACAGCAGAACATCCGCAGGTAAGGCATCCAATGTGACATCAGTTTTTGCAGAAGTGAGCCTTCCAGCCATACACTCAAGCTGAAACGACAGACAACAACGTCACGTTGGGAACTGAAGCATGGAGACACTTTTATTAGTTATTTTCCTCTCAACATCCCACTGTAGTTTTACTTCAGTAGTAGGTTAACTGGACGTTTCTGACAATTCTTTAAATGTTCTCACCTGACTTTCATCCAGCACAACCTCTTTATCCTTCACTGCTTGAACGAGCTTCAGGAACACTGGGAATGGGAGGGTTTTCGTTGCACCACAACTAAAGCCTCTGAGGACAGCTTGTGAATATCTGGAACAGGTTGTGGCAATATTAATATCTAAACAGTCCACTTTTGTCATCACTTTAAAACCTTCAATCACAACCTCCACACCACTGCAATCCCAAACGATGTTAACATCTCAGGTTGTGATTTTAGACGTTGTCACAGCACGGGACAGAATATTCAGCTGGTGAACAACTCTGGAAAAATCAACAAGTGTCCTTCATTCACAGCAATTTAATTACTGATGTAAATTGGCCATAACACAAATCATTGGCTGCATTAGAAACTACACGAGAAAGCTCAAACTCAACTCAATTGCACGAATGACGCATCAACACTCAAGCTAAATAGACGGACGTCAATGTCACATTAGGAACTGAGCATTGGGAACACTGATTTAGGCATCAAAAACAGAGGAAATTAAAAGAGCATTGCTTACGTCTCAAAATTGTTGTTGGATTTGACCACAGCTTGAAAGAAAACGGCAGCCTATGGAAGAAAAGGATTTGAATTAATAACTAACGTAACAGGGTTATGGAGTGTTCATACACTCACCACTCACACAACATAAATGGGACAATATTCCTGACATCTAACATACAATGACATGAGCAGGGGACTTTCATAAATTCATCGATTATAGGAGCAGAATTAAACGATTTGGTCCTTCAAGTCTACTCCACCATTCAATCATGGCTGATCTATCTTTCCCTCTCAACCCCATTCTCCTGCCTACTCCCCATAATGCCCGACACCCATATATATCAAGAATCTATCAATCTCCGCCTTAAAAATACGCAATGACTTGGCCTCCACAGCCGTCTGTGGTAATAAATTCCACAGATTCACCACCCTCTGACTAAAGAAATTACCACTCGTCTCCATTCTAAAGGCAAATTCTTTTATTCTGAGGCTATGGTCTCTGGTACTAGGCTGTCCCACTGGTGGAAACATCCTCTCCACATCTACTCTATCAAGGCCTTTCACTGTGATCTTCCTCATTACAGCCGTCGTCTCTGCTGTAAACAACCAGATCATCTACCTGACTGGGAGCCCACTGTTTATTGTTGACATTGATGACGCTTAAGTTGGTGGTTAACAGCACAGATGGAATCTCTTGGACGAGACCAGATGGGATTTTCCTCACAGTGGCGGCTGGGTTGTTGACGTTCCTCAGCACCTGATTTACAACAAAATAGGATAGAATTTACTGGAAGGCGAGAACAGGTATCAGACTACAGCATTAATGTTGATAACATCTAGACAGCCCGTGAGAAACAGATCACATTTTGTACCCCTGACAATCACATTGCTCACCTGCAGAACACAGATCGTCTGTATAGATTGTGGTGCTGTTTGAATGTCCTGCACAAACCTCGTGTTTGAGATTACATTGATTAATATCTCGGGATTAATACGTCGGAACACATTGCTGGGAATACCGGCAATCAGGCTTCCCAGACCCAGCAGTCTATCCGTGTCATTGACCTGGTTAAAAAGTGAAAGACAAATGTCACAAATTGGCCAGGCTATCAAGAATTCATTTTCAAGACTTGTGGCATAATATTGTGATTACCTCCCCCATTCCCCATATCAGAGAATATGTCGTGAGAAATGACTGAAAATATTGGCACTGCATACACCATTGTACATTTGCAGAATAATTTACCTTCTGCATGGGTCTTTATGGTAGGCTGCTCTGGAAGGACAGATCCCATGGGATTCAAGGAAAGGTGGCTGAATGGATAGAAAATTGGCATCATGGACAGAAACAGAGGGTGATGGTGGAAGGTTGCTTTTTGGACTGGAGGTCTGTGACTAGTGGTGTGCCTCGGGGTTTGGTGCATCCATTTCCATGATTTGGATGAGAACATACGTGACATGGTTAGGAAGTTCACAGATGAAACAAAAATGGGTGGTATTATCACGAGTGAAGGTGGTTGTCAAAAATTGCAGCAGGATCTTGATGGGTTGGATAGATGGGCTGAGGAATGGTTGATGGAATTTAATACAGAGAAATGTGAGGTGTTGCTTTCTCGAAGCACTAACATGGGCAGAACCTACACAGTGAATGGTAGTGATCTGGAGAGTGTTGTAGAGTAGAGGGATCTAGTAGTACAGATACATATTTCATTGAAAGCGGCATCACAGTTAGATAGGGTGGTCAAAAAGACTTTTGGCACGTTGGCCTTCATCACTCAGAGTATTGAGTAGAAAAGTTAGGAGGTAATGTTGCAGTTGTCTAAGACATTGGTGAGGCCACATTTAGAGTATTGTGTTTATTTTGGGGACCACGTTATAGGAAAGATGTTGTCAAGCTGGAAAGGGTACAGAGAAGATTTACCACTGTATGAAAAGGTGTGATCCTAGGGATGTACAACACACAGAGTCAGACTGCTGTTCTGCATGAATTCAGCTAACCAGACTTCCAGCTGCACTCTATCATTCCACAGTCAGTAACTTTACATACAGCTCTTTGAAGATTCTTTGCTCAGATATAGATATTAACCTTGTACTTTAAGCACCAGAGGCTCTTGAGATATGATAGGCATTCATTTCATTTACCTTGTTACTAATTGATTCATTACTGATTTATTCATTAACTCACCTGAAAACCGCCTTGTAGTAGCTTGTTTACGATGGAATTAGCCTGGCCAATGTTCCAGCCTGTGACGTTGCTCAGGATTGGCAGGGCTTGCTCCAGAGTGTTCCCATCAATATTGTCAACCTGTGACAGCGACAGTCCGACTGCAGTTTGCTCCAAAATGTTCAAAGTGCTGACTGAAAAGTTGTCGATTTTGCTCACTAAAACTACCGCCAACTGAAAGAACCACAACGGAGCATTACTATTTACATTTTTCCATCAAATATTTCACTTGAACTAGAGGGTAGAAGCATGGAACTCTACAGGTAGGTGCTGGTTAATCCACAAGAGGACTTAAAGTTAGACACAAAAAGCTGGAGTAACTCAGCGGGACAGGCAGCATCTCCGGAGAAAAGAAATGGGTGACATTTCGGGTCGAGACCCTTCTTCAGACTCAAAATGTTGTAGTAACTCTGCAGTTCAGGGAGAATCAGGTCGAAAAGAGTCAAGTCATGTCAAGTCAATTTTATTTCTATAGCACATTTAAAAACAACTCTCGTTGACCAAAGTGCTTTACATCAGTGCAGGTGCTAACGTGCTACATACAGTGGTACATAGATCTAACAATACATACATAAATATGTACATACAGCGCTCCCTCAGGGGACCTCAAGAAAAGCTTGTGAGTAGAAATAGGTTTTAAGTCTAGACTTAATGGAGTCGATGGAGGGGGCAGTTCTGATAAGAGGGATGCTGTTCCAGTCTAGGTGCTGCAACCGCAAAAGCGCGGTCGCCTCTGAGCTTATACCTGGACCGCAGGATAGTCAGTAGCCCCAAGTCGGCTGACCCAAGAGGGACTTGGGAGTGCTGGTGCAGGATTCTCATAAAGTTAATCTGCAAGTCTAATCAGTAGTAAAGAAAGCAAACTCAATGGTTGCATTTATTTGAAGAGGGGTTGTATGCAAAAACAGGAATGTTGACTATCTATAAGGCACTGGTCAGGCCACATTGGGCCCCATATCTGAGAAAAGATGTGCTGGCTCTGGAGAATGATCCCAGGAATGAGTAGGTTAACCTATGATGAGTGTTTGTCAGCACTGGGCCAGGAGTTTAGAAGAATGAGGGGGGACCTCATTAAAATGCACAGAATAGTGAAAGGCTTGGATAGAGTTGATCCGGAGAGAATGTTTCCACTAATGGGAGAGTGTAGGACTGGAGGTCATGGTCTCAGAATTAAAGGTTGATCTTTTAGGAAGGAGATGAGGAGAAATGTCTTTAGTCAGGGGGTGGTGAATCTGTGGAAGTCAGTAGATGTTTTTAAGGCAGAGATAGATAGATTCTTGATTAGTACAGGTGTCAGAGGTTATGGGGAGAAGGCATGAGAATGGGTTTAGGAGGGAGAGATAGATCAGCTATGATTGAATGGGGGAGTAGACTTGTTGTGCCGAATGGCCTAATTCTACTCCTATCTATTATGACCCAAACTCGGAGATCGTGGAAAGGTGGCATTTCAGTTCGAGGATCTCAACCCAAAATGTAATGGTCGGAAAGGTCTCGACCCGAAACATCACCTGTCCTCATTCTCCACAGTTGCTGCCCAACCCGTTGAGTTACTCCGGCACTTTGTGTCCTCGCATGAGCTAGGAACGTTTTGCCGTGACTAGTTTTTTTACCTTCAGTTGTTCATCTGTTGGCTCTTCAGGAGGTGATGCTCCATCGGTAGATGAGTTGCTTGGCACATTAAGCCCACATACTTTGTTTATCCTTCTGACTAAAGTCAACGTTTGTTGCACAGTCAGATTCTGAAGCAGGTTAGTTTTGCCAATGAAGCACAGCAGAGAGTTTGGTAGACTGGAAAAGAATTAGCATTAATCAAGGTTAGCATTAGTACGCATTTCAGTACTCCAGCTCTCGGCATCTTGCAGCCACAGTGAAGTCCGTTACTAAAATGGAATATTTCATTCTGTCGTATAATTTGGTGCATAATTTCATGTACAATGAAATCATTAAATTCTGAGAATATTATAAATGTCTTTAAAATCCATAAAGACTTAGTAAGTTGTGTCAGAGCAAAAAGTGAGGTTCATAAAGATACAGAGGATCTATATCTCTGTGTTTCTGGGTGAGGGTGGGAGGGGTGGAGGAGATTGCCACGCAAGATGGCAATCAGTAAACAGGATTATTCGGTGAACTTTTGTAACTTTGTCGGTGCCAAAACATGGTGACACTTGTGCACTTGAGGTCAGCTACATGATTTTACTGGGTTGTATGCAAAACAAAAGTATTTCACTGTACACGTGATAATAAAGTATAATTGAATAAAGTATCATTGAAAGTGTCATTGAATCAAGTATGTCATCCAAATTATGGATCTTATTTACCTTGACTGATCAATTGTTTAAGTCTCCAAAACTTTTATTCATTATCACCAATTAAATTAAGACAGACTTCTACTAATTTACTTCTACTTCTACAAGTGAAACAAACACATACTGGATCACATGCTTACAAAATAACGCCAATAATCAAATTCTACTCCCAAATCACATCATACCAAAAGATCAATTCCAAAGTCTACTCCCAAAATATTTACATTATTGCAAACTATCAATTATACATTATTGTAAAATATCAATCACAAAACTGTTCCATCGCATTATATTAATCAAAATCTAATCATATTGTGCTACTAAATTTCATTATAACCAAATTCAAGGCGTAATAAAGTGTTCACCAACTTACCCTTGAACATGAATCCATTAAGTTCCCAACCCCTCTTCCATAGAAAGCATGGTTCTCCCTGATTTGCCTTTGAAAATCCTGGACATCAGATATCCCATTTCCCCCCTCATTTGATAACATCCACAAATTTGACACTAACAATGGTGCACATTTGGCACAGGATTCAATGTATAACATAATATATACGACAATCCATTCTACAATTCCCAAAGGTCACTTTGTATGTGAGAGCTACTAATGTTGGAAAGCACACAAAATGTTTACAATCATGTACAAATTTATTTTGTTGTTGCAACAGGAGAAGCTGATCACAAGTCGACGTTAGCCGATACATTCAAGTAACCAAGACGCAGTCCCCAGAAATCATGCATTTAATGAAGCCATTTTGCGGTGAGTTCTTTGTTCTCACTGGAGAGAGGCATGCATCATGATCCGTAATGCAACATGATCCGTAACAAGTAACCGTCAAAATGAGTAAGTTCATGCACCGACCTCCAGAACAAGAACGCAAAAGCAGTGGGTGAGCAAAGCAAGAAGTTTCGGAGAGCTTATCCATTAGAAGCTTACAGCTGTTAACTTCACATTAAATGATGAGAGAACAGGAAAACAAATTGCAATTAAAATATATGCAGTTTTCAAATTAACATAACACATGTAATCATGTGAGCCGATTATTACATATGCAATATATTTTAGTTGTACACATGTGTAGAATACAAATGTTATCCTTCTATCGAAAGCTTTTACAAGGAACAGCGTAACAGATACAGGTGAAAGAATCAGAAACATGTCTTAACCCATCGATACATTACAGATTATTAGAACAGCAATAGCTTTTTAAAAAGTACAACCCCATTCCATAGAAGCAGAGTTAGACACAAACCACAACCCAAACAACTGCATAAGCAATCGAAATATTTGTCTCCAT
Source organism: Amblyraja radiata (assembly GCF_010909765.2). Classification (NCBI taxonomy): domain Eukaryota; kingdom Metazoa; phylum Chordata; class Chondrichthyes; order Rajiformes; family Rajidae; genus Amblyraja; species Amblyraja radiata. The sequence continues at coordinate 37,393,635 of NC_045977.1, forward strand.
TAGAGAAGTAAAGAAAGGCAACAGTTAGTTTATGTTCATGTCATAGGTGCAGAATTAGGCTATTCGGTCCATCAAGTCTACTCCACCATTCAATCATGGCTAATCTACCTTTCCGTCTTCACCCAATTCTCCTACCTTCTCCCCATAACCCCTGACACCCGTACTAATTAAAAATCTATCTATCTCCAATGACGGCCTCCACAGCCTTCAGTGACAATGATTTCCACAGATTCACCACCTTCTAACTAAAGAAATTTCTCCTCATCTCCTTAGGAACGTCCATTTATTCTGAGGCTATGACCTCTGGTCCTAGACTCTCCCAACAGCAGAAACATCCTCTCCACATGCACTCTATCCAGCCCTTTCACTATTTGGTAAATTTCAATGAGGTCCCCCCTTATCCTTCTAAATTTAGGAATCCACGTTACACCAGCTGTTAGTACAGATTGGATCAAATAGAAGGGTAAAAGATCAACTCTTATTTCCAGGCAATTTTAGGCCAACTCATAGCGTGATACAGTATGGAACAGGCCCTTCAGCCCAACTCGCCCATACCGGCCAACAATGTCCTAGCTACACTAGTCCCACTTGCCTGCGCTTGGTCCCTCCAAACCTGTCCTATCCATGTACCTGTCTAATTGTTTCTCAAACAATGGGATAGTCCCAGCCTCAACTACCTCCTCTGGCAGCTTGTTCCATACACTCACAACCCTTTCCTATTAAATCTTTTCCCCTTCACCTCAAACCCATGTCCTCTGGTCCTTGATTACCCTACTCTGGGCAAAAGACTCTACCTGTATCCACCTGATCTATTCCTCTCATTATTTTGTATACCACATAAAATCTCCCCTCATCCTCCTGCGCTCCATTGAATAGAGACCCAGCCTACTCAACCTCTCCCTATAGCTCATGCCCTCTAGCCCCACAGTCTCTATCTCCTTCAAGGGACTGTGGGGAATCAGTCTCCTCGAACACACTTAATATACTTTATTACCTTAAAAATTCAGTGATTGTTGACAGAAAAACTCTAAAATTAACCTGTGAATCTCGTTGGACCTCACGTGGTTCCATTACCAAGTGATAGACAAGTCATTCAATTTATTATATACACAATCAAGAAGTCACAAAGGTCACTAACAGACGTAATCCCAATCTATGACAACAAACAATCTGCTGGAGGAAATTCCCATGGGTTAAGCAGCATGTGTGTGGAGGGAAGGCATTGTTGACAATTAAGATGGAGATTCTGCAAGTCGGTTGCTAGGTCTCAAGCCAAAATGCCTTTGGTTCTTTTCTCCCCACAGAGGCAGCTCTAGACATTGAGTTCCTTCAGTAGATTGCTGCTCTGGATTGCTGCACCTGCAGTCTCATATGTCCCCATGGTGCCAATCTATTGTTGAGTGGAGTGAGATACACTGCTCTCCACAAGGCAGTGAAAGGCTCTAACTGAGGTACTGCTCAGGCAATTGGTCTGGACTCACGACATGTCTTTGGTTTCAATATATCAGGACTTATTGTCTGTCATTCCAGAGGGTAGGATTGGGAGGGGAAGGTGAGAGAATGTTTAGTTTAGTTTAGATATAGCAATGGGAATGAGCCTGTTCCCATGCTGTTTCTTCAAACTTAAATTAAACTAAACTAAGAGAAGTACCTGCATGTACATCAATGTGCATTTGTGTACACACAGGCCGATAAGCACTTCAGAAAAAGAGAAAATTCTAAAACAGAGAAGGGGAGAAGAAAGCTGATTTGGTTTTCCATGTCAGTCACTATCGGGAAGAAAATAGTTGGCCTCACTGAATCTAAATGGGATCAATTTCTAACTCAATGAACCATCCCCCTTCATTGAGCAAAATACCGTAAAACAACAACCAATACAAAGTCAAACAGAAGTACTTTCTAATACATGAATTACTTGAATTAAAAAATAATAGCTCATTTATTTTGATAAACTGTGAATTTCAAAGAAGAAAATCAAAAATATGATTTACAACAGTCCCAATTTTAGAATGCAGTTTATTTGGTTCAAATCCATAAATATAATGATTGACATTTTCCCTTTCACACATTATGAAAATATCAATTCACCGGACACATACCTTGCAGAATTAAAATTTGGATTGTTTTTAGCCAGGAAGTTAATATAGGCTGCCGCGACTTCATCCGTTAACGTCAATTTGTCCAGAAGTTGCAGGTTTTCTTCATTTGCTGCAAACTCTTGAAGCTGTACAAAGGTTGAGAGAAATTGGAAATATTTAGCTCCTTCAGTGAAATTTAAATTCACCTAGCTAACTTTGAGGAGATAAGTAGAAGGTTTACATGGGTCTGATATAAAATTGGCTCATTTTGGTTTCCAGTTATGTACTGGCATGGTGGCGCAGCAGTTGAGTTGCTGTCTTACAGCGCCAGAGCCCTGAGTTCGATCTCGACTCCGGTTGCTGTCTGTACAGAGTTTGTACATTCTCCACCGTGACCTGCCTGGGTTTTCTCCGGGATCTCCGGTTTCCTCCCACACTCCAAATACATACAGGCTTGTAGGTGAATTGGCTTAGTTTAATTGTAATCTGTCTCGAGTGTGTAGGATATTGCTAGTGTACAGGGTGATCGCTCCTCGCTGAGGACACGGTAGGCCGAAGGGCCTGTTTCCACGCTGTATCTCTATTCTAAACAAAACTATCCTGTCTCCCTTCAGCCTCTGATGCTCCAGTGCAAACAATCTATGTTTGTCCAACATTTCCATATAGCTAAGATAGACACAAAGTGCTGGAATAACTCAGCGGGTCAGGCAGCATCTCTGGAGAAAGAGGATGGGTGGCATTTCGGGTCGGGACCTTCTTCAGATTAGAGGTAGGGGATGGGGTGGGGGGAGGATTGTGAAGAGCTGAAGGTGAAAAGACAAAGACCAATCATGTCTGGTCAATTTAAATGCCTTGTCAATTTCAATGACCTCCGCAGTGTATTCTGGAAGAGACAGCCCGCTATGACTGAAATCCTTGAGGGTTTACGGTACATTCTTCTGTACTGAGGACATGTTTCCCACACAATCAAAAACATTTAAGTTAAGGTTCTTCTTTCCACTGACATGAATATGAAAAAGTACTTACCAAAGTCTCATTATCAGAAAATAATTGAAAATCAGAGACTGACGCTTGACTCAGATACTGTCCCAGATATTGAGAGAACCAAGCAGAGGACTTCAGGATGGGATCACTGGCATTATAGCATTTTGGCTTAGGACCTACAATGCAAAGTGAATAAAATACTGTAATGATAGAAAGATACTTAAAAAAATTAATCTACCTGATACCTCAACATAACTGTGCCCATCTGCCAGCCTGTTTATCTTTATAATACTAGCAAACAGTATTCTCTTTAATGTGCATTAAAGCAGCCAAGGTGGGAAATATTAATAATAGTTTGACAGCAGTCCAGATCTGCAGCAATCAGCTTCTCAATGTTGACTCAGGATAAGAAGTATTGACTGTAAAATGCTTTGTACATTAAATGTGCCAACTGCACTTTCAGAATGCATTCAAAGTGTTCAAAGAACATTCACATGTTTATAAATACATTTCATAGTGTTTAATTGTCATATGTATTGCCAACAGAGCATTGAAATTCTTAAAATAGACACAAAATGCTGTAGTAATTCAGTAGGTCAGGCAGCATCTCCGGAGGAAAGGAGTGGGTGAAGTTTCAGGTCGAGGCCCTTCTTCAGACTGAGAGTCAGGGGGAGAGGGGAAACTAGAGGGATGAAAAGGTACAGAGCAAATCAGTGACCCAGGAAGGGTGGAGCCCACAATGGTCCATTGTATGTGGTTTTGTGTCTATCTTTGGTATAAACTCAGCATCTGCAGTTCCCTCCGATACAATGAAAAATTTTCACAAAACTCTTTTTCTACTCTGAATGTTGATCTGATTGTAGATCACAACATGTAAAGTTGAAGTGAAGAGGATCAGAAAACACAGAACACAGAACATTATGGCTAAGGAAAAGGCCTTTCAGTCAATTATATCTGTGTTTCCTCTGCCTGCATGTGATCCTTACCCATCCACTCCCTACATATCCGCGTGCCTATCTAAAAGCTTCTTAAATGCCACTGTTGTATTGGCCTCCACCACTACCCCTGGCAGCCCATTCCAGGTACCCATTGCTCCCTGTGCAAAATAAAATTGCCCCACACAAAAGAGATACAAAATGCTGGCACAACTCAGCGGGTCAGGCAGCATCTCTGGAGAACATGCATAGGTGACGTTTAAAGTCAGGGCCCTTTTTCAGACTGAATTATGAACATCTGAACAATGTGTTTCAAAAATGCTTTGAGATTGGCACAGTAGAACAGCGGTAGAGTTGCTGCCAGGGATCCGGGTTCAATTCTGACCATGGGTGCTGTCTCTACGGAGTTTGTACACTCGCCCTGTGACCGTGTGAATTTTCTCTGGGTTTCCTCCCACATTCCAAAGATGAGCAGGTTTGCAGGTTAATAGGCTTCAGTAAAATTGTAAATTGTCCCGAATTTGTAGGATAGTGTTTGTGTACAGGGTGATCATTTTACGGCGCAGACTAGGTGGGCCAAAGGGTCTGTTTCCGAGCTGTTTCTATAAAATCTAAAGTCTATGTCTAACTAGGTCAGTGTGGCAGTTTATAAACCAATATAAACATCCAAACACCTGGCAAACCAAAATCTGTCTTCACAAAACAGAAATTACATTCTGAATCAACTCAAAGAGTCACTTCTCCACAGTAAATGCCTGAATAATAACAATTTTAGAATAAAAACCGTAACTCCACCTTGCAGCAGGTAAACTCTGATCCCATTGTAGATTTCAAGCCTTTTTTCTGAGTTGATCTTCAGGTATGGAACATTCAGTGCTTTTACACTAAGGATGGAATTTAATTTAAAAATTAGCATTTCATCTTCATATCAAATTTAATTGCAGTGAAGCTCACTTTAAAATGAAATCATAGAAATGGACATAAATGTAAAAATAAACACCTGAATCAATTATACCTGTCATTATTTCCCTTTGTTATTTCCTTTCCTCCTTGTTTCTTCATGTGCATGCTGACAAATATTCAGAAACTAAAACACTTATGTGCACACTCTGTATCTCTAAACTAAACCAAATACTCATATACACAGCACAAAATACTCTTGCATGCTCTCACGTATGGACAAATACACAGATATTCCTGTTTTACTGTATCTGTACACTGTGAAGGGCTTGATTGTAATTGTGCATGGTCTTACTGCTAATTGAATAGGGCACAAAGCTTTTCATTGTTCCTTGGTACAGGTGACAATAAACTAAACTAAACCAAACTAATGAACTCAGAGCCAAACTCAGACCAAGGAACGTACACTGCCAATCACACGTAGAACTGAAGTACTACTTATCTTGAACCTAACACAATAGCCTCAGATTTAAAAGACGCTGTTTTAGAAAGGAAGTGAGGAGGAGATTTGTTAGTCAGAGGGTAGTTAATCTGTGGAACTCATTGCCACACAGGGCCGTGGTGGCCAAGTCAGTGGATATTTTTAAGGCAGAGATAGATTCTTGATTTGTACAGGTGTCAAGGTTTATGGGGAGAAGGCAGGAAAATGGGATTCGGAGGCCGGGATTAGCCATGATTGAATGGCGGAGTAGACTTGATGAGCCGAATTGCCCATTTCTACTTCTATAACTTATGAACTTGGCTCACAAACCAGTGAAAGAAGGGCCACAATATTTTTCTCAGGTTAACCAAGAATGGGCAATAATTGTGAATTTGCCAGTGTGATCCATTTCTTCGTCATAAAAACGCATACAAATCAACATTGATTGCCATCACACATAGAATCAATCGGTAGACAGGAGTATTCAGTGAATTTTTGTAACTGTCGGCGGCAAAACATGGCGACACTTGCACACTGCCTAGGTGAGGTTTGTTATATGATTTTACGGGGTTGTATGCAAAACAAAGCATTTCGCTGTACCCAGATACATGTGACAATAAAGTATCATTGATCATAGCGTTTATAAACGCAAGCAATTGAAGGCATATGCTGGTAAATCTCTTCTGCATCCTCTCCAAAGCCTCCACATCCTTCCTGTAATGGGGTGACACAAAAAACCTGCTTCTATGTGTATTGTATTCTGATGGGTACTGAATTTGAGAGGAAATTGCCTGAAATTCTAAGTACTTTAGCTTAGTTTAGAAATGTACATACATGCTCCTGTACTGAAGGCACGGGACTTGCAGTGTTCTGTTGGAAACCAAGGAGCTCGAGGCGATAAATGGCAGATAGGGGGTTAGTCTGACATTAAGCCATTCATCCACCTCTGTATCGTTGAGTTCAGGGAGGGCTTCAGTAAACCAAATCCACACTCCCTCCATTACAGCAGCCAAAAGATCGCTCTGAAAAGAAAAAGGAAATAATGTTATTTTACAAATTAAATTCCACATTTCTGATCTCATAACATAAATTCCACTGCTTGCCTTGTGACATCTCTGTGGTAATTAGACTTGACAGTAAACATAACATTTATGAATAAAGCCAGCATTCTTTGATTTTGATTCACGATATGAAATTATAACATAATTCCCTGTGATATTGGTGAGTTCCCATATCTTGAGTTTCAAGGGATATGGGGAAAAAGCCGGAACGGGGTACTGATTTTGGATGATCAGCCATGATCATATTGAATGGCGATGCTTCCTCGAGGGGCCGAATGGCCAACTCTTGCACCTATTTTCTATTATATGTCTCTATGATTCACCTGTACAATTGTGAACCCACTATCACTATGGACAAATTACGGTTGCCAGTTGTAGATATGGCAATCTTGGACTATCTTTGATCAGACTTTCTTGGACTTTATCTTGCGCTAAATGTTGTTCAAGTTATTCCCTTTATCATGTATCTCTACACTGTGGATGGTTCGTTTACAATCACGTATTGTCTTTCCGCTGACTGGTTGGCACGCAACAAAACCTCGGTACGTGACAATTAAGCTAAACTCAACTAAACTCAAAAAGGTACCCCTCTGGTTCCTATTAAATCTCCCCCTCACCCCCCACCCCTCACCTTCAACCCATGTCCTCTGGCTACACCTTGCGATCTGAGAACTTGAAAAAGAAAACATTTGCAACTTACATCGTCTGTTGCATTGGAGAAACTTTCGAGAAACAGGGTTAGATTTTGGATGGGTTTAATCTTGAGCACCACCTTTGTTAAAGTATTAAAGTCATCACTGAATCCAGGTGAAGTCAGCAGGTCGACTAATTCACGTATATCAATACTATTCAACACCTGTAAAGAAACAAAGAGGGATTTTTTTTCCTTCTTGAATAGAATACATTTCTTCTTAAATAATATTACTGAATTACCTTCAATTACCTTCTATGAAAGAGAATTCCACAGGCTCATAATTTTCCTCAACTCGGTATTAAATAGTTTATGTTCTCTCCTCACACTCTACCCTCTAATTCTAGACTTCCCAATCATGGATACAAACTTCCTTCCTGCATCGAGCCTGCCCAGTACTGGCAGGAGTTTATAATTAGTTATTTCTTCACTTTTTGTTCACTTGATGGGACACCGGTGGAGTTGCTGCCTTACACCGCGAGAGACCCTGACTACGGATGCTATCTGTTCAGCCCCTGATCTGCGTGGGTTTTCTCTGGGTGCTCTGGTTTACTCCTACTCGTACATGTTTGTAGGTTAATTGGCTTTGTAAAATTGTCCCTAGTATGTGTACGATATGTTAGTGTGTGGGGATCGCAGGTCGGCGCAGACTCGCTTGAACAAAGGGCCTGTTTGCGCACTGTATCATTAAAAAATATATTCATTTTTCATTGTGGGTGCAGTGGTAGAGTTGCTGTCTTGTTGCGCCAGAGATCCGGATTAGATCCCTACGAAGGGTGCTGTCTGTAAGGAGTTTGTACGTTCTCACCGTGACCTGCGTGGATTTTTTCCGAGATCTTCGGTTTCCTCCCACACTCCAAAGACGTACGGGTTTGTAGATTAAGTGGCTTGTTAAATGTAAAATTTGTCCCTAGTGTGTAGGATAGTGCCAATGTGCAGGGATCGCTGGTCAGCGCGGACCCGAAGGGCCTGTTTCCTCACTGTATCTCAAAAGGAAATCTTTCACTTTTTACCTCAACTTCACGATCAGGAGGAACCAACGAAATCAGATCTCGCAGAGTTAAAAAGCTGATGTAGTTTTGGAGATAGAGCTTCAGGTAGAGAAGGAAATTGTAGTCTTCAAAACAATACTGAGGAAAAGCTGGAAAGCAACAAATATTAAATTACTGTTCAGTCATCCTATTCATTGAATAGATATATCAACTTGCATTAACATCTCAAAACTCAATCCTGCAATGGAGTAAGTGAATTAATTATTCAAGACTATAAACTGCAAATCTATGTACAAAGGTAAGTTAAGGGGGGCCCCATACCAACTTTGTGCAAGGTCACTCCAAACAAAATGTTATCATTCAGAAGACCTAGAAGAAGTGGGTCATAAGTTTATAAATTCATGTTATAGGAGCAGAATTACGCCATTCGGCCCATCAAGTCTACTCCGTCATTCAATCATGGCTGATCTATCTTTCCCTCTCTACCCCATTCTCCTGCCTTCTCCGCATAACCCCAGACACCCGTATTAATCAAGAATCTGTCATTCTCCGCCTTAAAAATAACCAATGACTTGGCCTCCACAGCCGTCTGTGGCAATGAATTCCACACATTCACCACCATGACTAAAAAAAAATCCTCATCTCCTTTCCAAAGGTATGTCCTTTTACTCTGAAGCTCTGGCCCTAGTCTCTCCCACTAGAGGAAACATCCTCTCCACATCCACTCTATCCAGGCCTTTCACTATTCAGTATGTTTCAATGAGGGGCTGGGGAGAGGGCCTGGGGTGGGGGTTATGTGTTGTGACTCTCACTCATCCTGGTGACTAGTCCTAAACATAGTTATCTGATGGCAGGTTCAGCCAGGACACTGGGGGCCAGGAAAGCTGAGGGGAGTGGTGAATACCAGTGCACCTAAATATACGTGGATGTGTTTGGAGTGGTGCAGAGGTGGCAACGTGGTATATGAGGCACAAGGACGATTACTGCACAGAATGCAGAATGATATTATTTAATTTATATGCATTTGATGCAATTTTGTACTCAAAATGGCAGTACAGGGTATCACAAGAAGACATGCGCTACATGTCCCAATTGTCTGGAAAACATGTTTCTAACATTGATTCGATAACACTGGATGTAGGTGCTCTTTGTGAATTACAGCAGGGCAGAGAGGAGCTGAAGAATGTTCTAACTTTATTGTCTTTCACTAATCTGCTGGCAGAAATAATTGTACTGTTTGATTCATCTCTACCCCATTGTGGACATTGGACTTTGTCTAACAGATTGATGCGTTACAACGCTGAGAACTATATTCAGCACCCTGTGTCTTCCCCCTTTGCTCTACCCGTTGCATTTGAGTTTAAACAGATCTCAGATCAGATTCAGATTCAGATTCAATCTTCATTGTCATTGTGCAGTGTACAGTACCGAGACAACGAAATGCAGTTAGCATCTCACCCAGAAGAGCGAACATGGAATAATGAACAGTAAAATAAATAATTATGTCGCTATGCATGGTATATCTGATTTGCATGGATAGCATGTAAAACAAAGCTTCTCACTGAAGATAGACACAAAATGCTGCAGTAAATCAGCGGGTCAGGCAGCATCTCTGGAGAAAAGGAATAGGTGATGTTTTGGGTCGAGACCTTTCCTTAGACTTTTTTACTGTACCTCAGACCATGTGACAATAATAATCCTAAATCTAAATCTCAATCCTTGCACATTTTCTAAGGCTTTGCACGTTCTCATTTACTGCTTTTCTAACCACCTTCTTTGCTCCACAGACTTTGTTGAAATAGAGTCATAGAGTGATATAGCGTGGAAACAGGTCCTTCGGCCCAACTTGCCACATCGACATCATGCCCCAGCTACACAAGTCCCACCTGCCTGCGTTTGGTCCAGATCCTTTCAAACCTGTTCTATCCATGTACCTGTCTAACTGTTTCTTAAACGTTGAGATAGTCCCAGCCTCAACTACCTCCTCTGGCAGCTTGTCCCATACACACACAACTCTTGGTATGAAAAAGTTACCCCAGAGAATCTAATTAAATCTATTCCCCTGTAATGTCATAAAATGTCATAAAATACATGAACACAAACAGGTAAACTTTCTTTGATTACCTCTTGCATACTTCAGGAAATTGTTATAGATGATCCTCTGGTCAGAAAGGGTAAGCCGATGTTTGAAGGTGCTCAGTAATGAAACACTAAAGAAAATCAAACATATTTACATTAGTTAAACACATCATAGGAAATGACAAATTAAGTGTCCAGAAATTGGGGCGGATGCTCTCCGGGTGCTCTGGTTTCCACCCACACTCCAAAGATGTGCAGGTTTATAAGTCAATCGGCTTTGGTAAAGATTGTAAACTGTCTCTCGTATGTAGGATGTTGCTAGTGTACGGGGTGATCACTGATCAGCGTGGACCGAAGGACCTGTTTCCATGCTATTTGTCTAAAGTCTAAATCACGAGGCTATACTTGGTCCCAGTGGTACTTTTAAGAACACCACATTGATACTCTTCCCCTTCCCAATTTGACAAGATAAACACAAAATGCTGGAGTAACTCAGCGGGACAGGCAGCATCTCTGGATAGATGGAATGGGTGACATTTTGAGTCTTCAGACCCAACACGTCACCCATTCCTTCTCTCCAGAGATGCTGCCTGTCCCGCTGAGTTACACCAGCTTTTTGTGTCTAACTTCGGTGTAAACCAGCATCTGCAGTTCCTTCCTACACTTCTTTTGACAGGACTCTGATATAATATTCCAAAGGTACCAGGTCTGCTTTGCCACCAGCTTATTTCAGGGAACTAACACATTGACAGAGTTTACTCAAGACTTTTGCACAGATTAATTCCCCCAAAAAACCTTTCAAATTGGATATCTCTGGAGAGCTTCTGACAGCTGGCTCTCCCATTCCGAGTTTCCTTATTTATTCCCGGTTTTTTACTTCTGAAACCTGCCTCAGCATGAAAGGAAAATTAATTTTCATCTGTCCTCAATAGTGTAAGAAACTGAAGCGGGTGATTTCTGAGTGGAGTTTGTACGTTCTTATGACCGCGTGGATTCCCTCCAGGTGTTATGGAGTCATACAGCGCGGAAAGAAGTTCTTCGTTCTATCAAGTCTGTGCCGACCAGAAATCCCTAAACACTAGCTCTGTCCTACACACTAAGGACAATTTACATTTTTTTAACCAAAGCCAATTAACCTACAAACCTGCACATCCTTAGAATGTGGGAAGAAACCGGATCACCCGGTCAAAACCCACGCGGTCACAGGGAGAATGTACAAACTCCATACAGAACAGCATCCATAGTCAGGATCGACCCCTGGTCTCTGGTGCTGTGAGGCAGCAACTCTACCGCTGCACCACTGTGACAACCCTAATACTACTGCTGTGTAATTGTAATTTTTTTCCAATTTTACAAATAGTAACAATTCTATTGAAACAAAAACCTCAATACTTAACAGAAGCAGAATTTTGATATACATGTGTCATTATGTAACAAATAATAGGCCATTTGGTCAAAAAGGTTCAATAGTTGAAATGTAAATGAATGGTATTTTCAAACTTCACAGCATCAAGTTAGCAGTTCTTAAAATGGACTGAATGCGACCGGGGTTACTACCGACAATACCTATTCAGAGAAGGGTAAAGCAAAAATAGAATACAACAAAGTTGTATGATACACATGTGTAGGAAGGAACTGCAGATGCTGGTTCAAACCGAAGATTTACACAAAAAGCTGGAGTAACTCAGTGGGACAGGCCGCATCTCTGGAGAGAAGGAATGGGTGACGTTTCGGGTCTGAAGAAGGACCTCAACCCGAAACGTCACACATTCCTTTTCTCCAAAGATGCTGTCTGTCCCGCTGAGTACCTCCTGCTTTCTGCATCTGTCTTCTGTACGGTATACATGTTCTGCTGGATCATTTTTATGATGAGTCTTCGGAGGAATCGTCTTTGAAATTTCACACTATGTACCCACGAACACAATTCAAGTTATCATTTTATCACATACAAAAAATCTTCTTACATTCCGTTAAGTGCAAAGCACTGGACTTTTCGGGTGTTGTTGAGGATGGAGTTGCTGATGAGTGGTAGGGCCGGAATCAATGTGACGTTCAACCATTCCCTCACATCTATGCCTTTGATTTCAAATATGCTTCCGTTAAACACATCCCACATGCCCTCAACGACGTTAAAGAAATGCCAATCCTGAAAAAAACCCACAAAATATTCAGTTTAAAATAAAAGCAAATTCCATTACGGTGGGTCTGAAAATTTGCAACCTTCAGAGCAAAATGCTGAGGGAATGCAGTTATTGGGGTCCAATTCCACTACCCCTACAACTACTGTCACCGGTCTCATCCTTCATACCCATTATTGGCACATCCCCTTCATAAGTTCATAAGTTTTAGGTGCAGAACTAGGGCATTTAGCCCGTCAAGTTTATACCGCCATTCAATCTATCTTTCCCTCTCAACCCCATTTTCTTGCCTTCTCACCATAACCCCTGATCCTGTAACCCAGAACAGTGGAAGGGCTGGATAGAGTGGATGTGGAAAGGACGTTTCCACTGGTGGGATAGTCTAGGACTGGAGGCAACTAGCGTCAGAATAAAAGGACGTACCTTTAGAAAGGAGATGAGAGGAATTTATTTAGTCAGAGGAGGGCGAATCTGTGGAATTCATTGCCACAGGAGGCTGTGAAGGCATCGTCAATGGATATTTTTAAGGTGGAAATTGATAGGTTCTTGATTAGTAAAGGTGTCAAGGGTTACGGGGAGAAGGCAGGAGAATGGGTTTAGGGGGGAGAGATAGATCTGCCATGATTGAATGGGGGAGTAAACTTGATGGGCCGAATGTCCTGTCTGCTCCTACAACTTATGAATTTACTAATCAAGAATCTGTCAATCTCTGCCATAAGAATACCCAATGACATGGCCAGTGAATGCTGGTGCAGAATACATTCTTTCAGAGTGACTGCTAAGCAACAGGTGAGATAAATAGACTGTCCTTTCCACACCTGTATTTGCCAACAACAAACCACTCCAGCTGCAAAGGTACTCAGATCTCCATTAAATACCCCGGCACCCATCTCTCTCACAATGGGCACCATCACGGAAAGGTCTTTAGTTTATCTGTGCTACAGCAATTGGTCTCAAAAGGTAAAAGTAAGATCGACAACTTGCTTCTTGGATATTGGTGGCGAATTCCGTGACGAGGTCACTCAGATACTCCTTGGATCGTATTTTCAGCACAAGGTTGGGCAGAGCCTTTGGGTCGTTAATGAATTCAGGTATTAGTAGCAGGTCAACCAATTCCTTGGGGTCAGTATTTTCCAACACCTGTAAAGAATATTGCAACTTAATGTAGACATTTTGAAGCAAGCTGTGCAAAACAGATTAGTGTTAAAAAGTTTAAAAACAGACACAAGGTGTTGAAGTTACTCGGCAGGTCAGGCAGCATTATCTAACTGGATACTCTGCTCATGGCTATCACAGACACCAACAGTTATGGTCCCTCTAGGTCAGACCCTTTCTCCCCATTCCACTTCTAATATCCTGGTCTGGCCTTCAAGCCTCCTGCCTTACAGATGGGACTAGTGCAGATGGGACATATTTGTCGGTGTGGGAAAGTTTCCACTCTGTATCTCCATGACTCTATATTGAGGTCTATCCGAATGAGCCAGCATATGGGATGAATGAAGGTTTCCAATCCATGCACTATGCGGGTAGCAGACAATTTGCCTCTTCCGATGACCCACTTCCATCCACCATCCTGTCCACCCATTGTCACTAAAAAGTTTCAACAAATGACTGCAGGAGGTGCGAGATATTTATCAAATCTGTTGAGGAGATAGCAAGGCTAGGTAAGTGAGGTCAGGGTGTGAATATTCAGGGTTGGCCATAAATGGAGCTAACATAGACAAAGTGTCATACATCATGAAAATAGGTCCTTCGGCCCAACTTGCCCACGCTGACCAAAATGCCCCATCTAAACTAGTCCCACCTGGAAAATTACCCAATTCGTTTTACTTACAGCCTAGAACTAATCTTCGTCCCAGAAGATTTGTTCTACGCAGAGACTGCACAGTACATTGTCTGTGTGCTCCGGTTTACTCCCATATCACACAGACATAAGGGTTTGTAGATTAATTGACTCTCTGTAAGTTGCCTCTGGTGTGTAGGGAATGGATGAGAAAGTGGGATAGCACAGAACTAATGTGAGCAAGTAATCAATGGTCAGCATAGACTCGGTGAGCTGAAGGGTCTGTTTCCATGCTACATTTTTCTATCAATCAATCGCTACAACAGAATCATGCGCTTATTACCTCAGTTAAACGATCATGAGGTACCATTGTAAGTATATCCGTTAGAAATATTAAGTCAAAATAATTTTGGTAGTACTTCTTAAAGTATAGAGTGAGACTGGTATTGTTATAACAATGTAGTGGGAATGCTGAAAAAGAAAAACAAAAAATGATTCAGTTATTTTTCAGTGATTCAATTCACAGAAATAAAAACTTATCAACATCTAAAAGCCAATTTGTCCAATTAATTACTAACAAGTCTTGTACAAGAGGCAACATATAGAGTACTGTGTTCAGTTTTGGTAACCCTGTATAGGTAAGATGTTAAACTGAAAAATGCACAGAAGTTTAATATTGTATAGAGGTTTTATACTGTATATCGTGTTGTTACTTGCGAGCAAAGCACTAAGGCAAATTCCTTGTATGTATACATACTTGGCTATTAAAATGTATTCAATTCAATTCAAGTTTTCCAGGGATGTTACCAGGACTCAAAGGCCTAGGCTACAGGAAGAGGTTGGGTGGGCTTGGACTTTATTCCCTGGTGCATAGAATGATCAGGGTGGTCTTTCTGAGGTGTACAAGATCATGAGGGAATAGATAGGGTAGCGGCATAGAGTAGGGGAATCTAAACCCAGGGGACATAGGTTTAAGGTGAGAGTGGAAAAATGGAATAGGAACATAAGGAGCAACTTTTTCATGGAAAGGGTGGTAGGTACATGGAACGAGCTGCCAGAGGAGATTGTTGATGCAAGTGCTATAATAACATTTAAAAGACATTTGGACAGGTAGATGGATAGAAAAGATTTAGAGAGATATGGATGGACCCATCTTGGTTGGCATGGGCAAGGTTGGCTGAAGGGCCTGTTTCCATGTTGATTGACTCAATGACTTTAACAACTAACAAGTCATTAATTTCCAAACATGAGTCATCCAGCCAAAGTCATCAATCTTTAACATGATTACCGCCTTGTGGCAGCGGTGAAGCCTCGCGGGTCGACTGGCGGTCTGCGATTAATGAGAGTGCAGGAGTGGGAGATGAAAAACAATGGAGGGCCCGCCATGAGGGAGTGGGAAGAACAAGGACCTGCCGTGGGGGAATTGCTGTGGGATTGGAGGGGGGGTGGGGGAGAACAAAGAGGTGGTACTTTGTCATCGCAACAGGTGGCTGCTATTTGTATACATTGGGTATGCAAAGAAAGAATTTCACCGTGCCTTGTCAAATGTGACAATAAAGTATTCCATTCCATGTCAATCCTGACCAGCCATCAAGGCTTGGGATTATATGAATAGTTTTGTACACGGAAGGTGGTGAGTACCTGGGGTTGGTCGTGGAGGCAGATATGATAGTGGCATTTAAGAGACATTGGTTAGCTGATATGCAGGAAATGGAAGGATTGGGATTATACAGAGGCAGAAATGAGTTTGTCTAGGCATTATGGTTGCACAGACATTATGGGATGTTCCTGTGCTGTACTGTTCTATGTACTTCAGGATCAAGGGGTGGCACAGTGGCACAGCAGTAGAACTGCTGCCTCACAGTACCAGAAACCTGGGTACGATCCTGACCTGGGGCACTGTCTCTGCGGAGTTTGCACGTTCTCCATGTGACCATGTGGGTTTGCTCCAGTTTCCTCCCACCTCCCAAATACGTACAGGTTTTAGGTTAATTAGCTTCAGTAAATGGCCCCTAGTGTGTAATACATAGAACTAGTGTACGCGTGATCAAGATCGGTGGGCCGAACGGCCTGCTTGTATGCTGTATCTTCAAGACTAAAAGGACAAGTATGCTTCATCAGAACAATTACTGTTATAACCGTGCTTTTAAAATTTAATTGAATACTAGAAAACATTTGAAAAGGAGAATGAAAAAAGGATTAGTTACTGGAGATATAGGATGGGAGAATGAAAAATATTACTCTATGTGCTTGATAAATGGATCAAACCACAACATTTTAATACAAATGGCCAATTGTATTTACATCCTTACCTTTCGCATAATTTGATAGAGATTCATGTATGCTTTCTTGATCTTTGGGATTCAGTTTCTCTTTGAAATTACTCAGTCGTCCAACACTGAAAAAAAAACAGAATTTGTTGTGGGTCACTGGTTTAACAAGAAAATGGCCCCTCCACCAACAAACTTGAAGCCTACTGGATGAGAGGCAGCAGTAATGTTGCTACGATGTTCTTCAAAGGAATGGAAAACCAAGATATGGAGAAGGCTTTTTTTAATCTAAAAGTCATTTTAGTTTAGTTTAGAGATACAGTGCAGAAACAGTCACTTCACCCCACCGCGTCTGCGCTGACCTGTGATCCCCACACACTAACACTATCGTGCACACACTGGGGACAATTTACAATTTTATGGAAGCCAATTAGCCTAAAAACCTGTATGTCTTTGGAGTGCGGGAGGATACCGGAGCACCTGGAGAAAACCCACACTGGACACGGGGGGAAAGTACAAACTCTGTACAGACAGCACCCATGGTCAGGATTGTACCCAGGTCTCTGGCTCTGTAAGGCAGCATCTCTACAGCTACGCCACCATGCCGACCTCTTTGTAGATGTTAGCCAGTAAACTATAAGCATTGCAGTTAAGGACTGAGTACAAGAAAAAATACTTACATTTTATAGAACGTTTGGCAGGGAATGGATGGCTGGTCATCGTTGGTGGTGAAAAAGGTACGAGTAATCAAAGCCAGAGATGGAATGAATTCACCTTTCAACCATTCAGCCAACTCAGGGTTACCCTTTCCAGACAAGCTATTGGAAAACTCAAGCTCGATGCCATCTATGACAGCAGCTGTAAAATTAGTCTGAAAAATAATGTTTTATTTTGTTTTAAAACAAAATAGTTTAAAAAAAATGCTTGACAACACATATTCCATCAGGTTGCTCCATTTTGATCTTCCACCACCAACCACATCTTTTATTTCCACATATGATATTATAGAAGATTATTAAATCACATGGGGAATTGATAGAGCGAATACACAGAGTCTATTGCCCAGGGTAGGGAGATCAAGAGCCAAAGAACCTTAGTGAGAGGGGAACGATTTAATAGGAACCTGATGGGCAACTTTTTCACTCAAAAGGGTGATGGGTGTATGGAACGATCTGGCAGAGGACATAGTTGAGGCAGGGACTATATAACAGCCCCACTCACCTTAAACCTATGTATTATGGTTCTTAATTCCTCTACCCTGGGTAAAAGACTGCACATTCACCCTATCAATTTGATTAGAAATGTTGACTCTGTGGGTGCTATTCAAGGAGCAGTAATAGAGAGTGGAGACAGTCAGAATCTTTTTTACTCCAGGGTGGGAATGTCAAAGACTAGAGGGCACAACTTTCAGGTGAGAGGGATAGAAGTTTAAAGGAGATGGCCGGGGCAAATTTTTTTCCCCACACTGAAGGTGGTGGTGATGCATGGAATGTACTGCCAGGGGTGGTGGTGGATGCAGATGCGATAGTGGTGTTTTAGAGGCTGTTAGATGGGCACATGGGTATGCAGGGAAAAGAGGGATATGGATCATATGCAGGCAGAGATTAGTTTAACTTGGCATCATGTTCAGCATGGACATTGGGGGCCAAAGGGCCTTTTCCTGTGTTGTGTATTTCTATGTTCTAATCATTTCCTTAACAATAATACCCACTCTCATTTGAAAAAGTATTGAGGTGATATGTACTCTTACAGGCAACACGCCCAGCCATTTGGGGGATGCTTAGGCCTGACGTGGTTGAATTAAGCCGAAGAGCCCATTTGGCTCTATGACTGTTAAGGAACATAATTAGTTTAGTTTAGTTTAGAGATACAGCATGGAAGCAGTCCCTTCGGCCCACCGAGTTCACGCCAACCATCGATCCCCGCACATTAACACTATCCTACACACTAGGGGCAATTTTACACTTATACCAAGCCAATTAATCTACAAATCTGTATATCTTTGGAGTATGGGAAGAAACTGAAGAAAACCTAAGCGGTCATGGGGAGAACATACAAATTCCGTACAGACAGCAGTAAGGCAGCATCTTTACCGCTGCCCCACCGTGCCAAATTCCCAAACCTTTGTAAAATTAATTCCCCAACCAATTAAATTTGTCTTTTGGCTAGGGTACACCCAATATCATTCCTTAAACGAAAAACACAATCTCAGGTACTGCAGACTCCTCCTTTGATAAAATGCACAGCTTAGTTGGAGAAGTCGTACATAGTGAGATTTCAGAAGGTACAGCAACATTTGTAGCTCACTTTTTCGGTCTCGGCGAGGAAGATATAAGCAAGTTCAGTCAACTTATTGATCGGAGAGATATTGATTAAGATGGTGGCCAGAATACTGTAATCGTCAAGGAACCCGGGACTGCGAAGGATCTCAATCGTTTCCATTGGAGTGATGTTATCCAATATCTATCAAACATAACAAGAAATGTATACATTCAGCTGGACGTAGACTGGGCTAAAGACATAAATCCAGGGAAGTTACAGCAATAAAAACATTATTCGTTTTTTAGTTTGAAATGTAAACTGCAATGAGCATTTTAACATGAGTTTAGTTACATTTACAGTCGAGGCAGCCTCGCCATTTTAACTTGACTAGACAAAGAAATATAGAAAATAGGTGCAGGAGAAGGCCATTCGGCCCTTCAAGCCAGCATCGCCATTCAATACAATGTTAAATCCCGGGATGGCGGGACTGTCATATGCTGAGAGAATGGAGCAGCTGGGCTTGTATACTCTGGAATTTAGGATGAGAGGGGATCGTATTGAAACATATAAGATTATTAAGGGTTTGGACACACTAGAGGCAGGAAACATGTTCCCGATGTTGGGGGACTCCAGAACCAGGGGCCACAGTTTAAGAATAATTGATAAGCAATTTCGAACGGAGATGAGGAAACACTTTTTCACACAGAGAGTTGTGAGTCTGTGGAATTCTCTGCCTCAGAGGTCGCTGGAGGCCAGTTCTCCGGATACTTTCAAGAGAAAGCTAGAGAGGGCTCTTAAAGAGAGTGGAGTCAGGGGATATGGGGAGAAGGCAGGAACGGGGTACTGATTGTAGATGATCAGCCATGATCACATTGAATGGCAGTGCTGGCTCGAAGGGCCGAATGCCCTATTCCTGCACCTATTGTCTTTTGTCTATAATATGATCATGGTTGATCATCCAAAATCAGAATCTCCTTCCTGCTTTCTCCCCATATGCCTGGATTCCGTTAGCCCTAAAAACTATATCTAACTCTTTCTTGAATATATCCAGTGAATTGGCCCCCACTGCCTTACGTGGCAGAGAATTCCACAGATTCACAACTCGCTGGATGAAAAGGTTTTTCCTCATCAAAATGGCCTATCCCTTATTCTTAAACTGTGACCCCTGGCTCTGGACTCCCCCAACATTGGGAACATTTTTTTCCAGCATCTCGCCTGTCCAATTCCTTAAGATATTTGATATATTTCTATAAGATCCTCTCTCATCCTTCCAAATTCCAGTGAACATAAGCTCAATCTTTCATCATATGTCAGTCCCGCCATCCCGGGAATTAACCTGGTGACCATTGCTAGCATTGAGCACATGGAACACGGTAGGTAGTGGTCTAATACGATGTCCTTCAATACTAATCTGTAATTCAACTGCAAAGCATGATGCTCTACCTAGCCATGGACAATGTCTAATGAAGTTTGTGCTGTGTACACCCTTTAAATCAATATTTTTGATTTGTTATGGGAGTCACTCTTTCTACTTGACTCTGGATGGCACAGGGTGAACGAGAACCATGGCAACGTACCACCAAGAGAAGAGATGGAAGCAGACGCACAAGCAATATTTCGTTTTTATTGGAGATACAGCATGGAAACAGGCCCTTCGGCCCACTCCGTTCAAGAGCCTGATGGTTGTTGGGATGAGCTGTTCCTGAAACTGGAGGTCATGATTTTCAGACTCCTATACCTTTCTTTAGGACTTTCTTTCTTCCTTTTATCATAAATTTTGATGTGGATATTTGATTTACTGGGAAGCAGATAGGCACGTACTCAATCAGAGCCAATAAATGCAGGACAATTCCCACTGAGTTCACTGCTGTGTCCTAAACAGCTGGTGAAATTATTCTATACTCTTCCAAGAAATGGCCCAGATTAAATTGTTTGCAGCGTTATAAATACATTTAGAGTGTTTATTCCAGTCTAGAACTAGAAAATTAAAACAGAACATGCTTTAAATCAAAGGTTCCCAACCTGGGGTAAATTGTGCATACCCAAGGGGTAAATTTGTTGATTCTGGATTTGTACATATTTATTCTCATTGACTAACTGTGTTTGGTTCTGGTATACCAGAATATCTGTTCATCATTAGTTGTTCATAAATAAGTGAAATAATTTTGTTATGTGCTATTAAAGTTGCCAGGGGTAAACAGGACGAAAAAGGTTGGGAACCCCTGCTTTAAATAGTCAGCAGGTCAAGCAGCACCTATGGAAAGAGAAACAGTGTCAAATGTTCAGGTCAAAGACATTCAGCAGAACTGATCAAAATGGGATTATTATTAGTTTAGTTGTAATAGCTACAGGCTGTTCTCGTGAATAATATTGACCTGGCATCCCAATTCCAGTTACCCAATTCCACAAGAATAATCAATTAACCTTTACCTCAGACACAATGTTAAGTGACATCAGAGGAAACACATCCTTCAGAGTTAGAAAGCGAACTAAAATTTCAAACGAATCCCTCAGAAATACAACAAACTTTGGATCTTCGTAACAATTAAGAGAAAACGCTGAGGAAAAGCAGAAAGCATTTGGTGAGTTTTCAATCACTAAATCATTCTTGTACACATTCTTATCATTGGAAGAATAATAAATAGTCCTTCGTAGAACATGAAGATATTACTCCATGAAACATTCTCTGTACGAAGAATCAACCAATAGGGTGGCACGATGGCGCAGCGATAGAGTTGCTGCCTCACAGCTCCAGAGACGAGGTTCGATGCTGACTACGGGCGCTGTCTGTACAGAGTGTGTACGTTCTCCCCGTGACCTGTGTGAGTTTTCTCCGGGTGCTCCGGTTACCTCCCACACTCCAAAGACGTACAGGTTTGTAGGTTAATTGGCTTTGTTTAAATAGTAAATTGTCCCTAGTGTGTAGGATTGCGTTAGTGTGTGGGGATCGCTAGTCTGTGCGGACTCAGTGGGCCAACGTGCCTGTTTTCACGCTGCATCTCTAATATAAACTAAACTAAATCAACAGCATTTGGTTTTTTTAACTTCGTTTTAGAGATACAGCGTGGCAACAGGCCCTTTAGCTCACCGAGTCCATGCCGACCATTGATCACCCGTACACTAGTTCTATCCTACACATTAGGGACAATTTACAGAAGCTAATTAACCTACAAACCTGCACGTCTTTGGCATGTAGGAGGAAACCGAAGCACCCGAAGAAAACCTATGTGGTCACAGGAAAAACGTACAGACTACATAGAAACAGCACCTGTCGTCAGCATCGGAGCCGGGTTTCTGGCGCTGTGAGGCTGCAACTCTCTTGCTGCGCCACTCATTTGCCTTGTTTCATTGCAATATCCACTGTTAACGGAACAATGAAATTCTTACTTGCTGCTGCTTCACAGGGCCATAAACACACAAAAAGTGAAAATTAATAATGCAATAAACTAATAATCATAGTACAGTATTAGGTAACCAAAGTCAGTAGTGCAACCAAATACAGTCTATAGTTTGCTGAAGAAATAAATCAACGACAAATTTTTACCAACAAATCTTCTAACATTATTTGCAATATATTGGATAATTGCAATTGGTTTTCTACATTACCTGTGGTATTTAGGTAATTAAAGATCCACTCTTTCAGGACAGTCCTTCTCACTTCTTGTGACATGTCTCCGAATCCA
Source organism: Amblyraja radiata (assembly GCF_010909765.2). Classification (NCBI taxonomy): domain Eukaryota; kingdom Metazoa; phylum Chordata; class Chondrichthyes; order Rajiformes; family Rajidae; genus Amblyraja; species Amblyraja radiata. Next base: position 37,415,972 of record NC_045977.1, read on the forward strand.
TTAGTAAGTCCTTTAACACTATCACAGAGAAAGACAATTAAAATTACTGTAGATTTGACATAGTTCACATTAATAAAAATAGTCTGAATTGTAATCGAAAGAAACGTCCTCAATGTGTGGCAAATCAGTTAATGATAATTACATGTTCTAAGTAATAACAAATTCAAATGTTTAAATAGAGTTATTCTTCTGATTTAGATTAAACTAAGAGTTGTTTACTCACACTTCTTGGTAACCATCACAGGTTAGGTTTCTCGTTAGAAGTGGGCTCACTGCCGACTGGGTAATGCCAGCAATAAATGGCCTGAGTCGTTCTTGGAACAATTCTGCCAGGAAGTCCGACTGAGTTAAGTTTTCATTTGTCTTCACAATGTCCCACACAGAGTTTAGAAATATGACCTTCGTCAGGAGTGGAATTGTTTCTGTGTTTGGGGTCTGAAATAAATAACATTGTGCTTAATTTCAAAAAGGAGGTTTACAAGAATGATCCAAGGGATGAGTGGGTTAACATTGACCTATACTCGCTGGAGTTTAGAAGGATGAGGGGAGACCTCATTGAAACATACTGAATAATGAAAGGCTTGGATAGAGTGGATGTGGAAATGATGTTTCCACTAATCGGAGAGTCTAGGAAAAGAGGTCATAGCCTCAGAATTAAAGGATGTTCCTTTAGGAAGGAATGAGAAGGAATTTCTTTAGTCAGAGGGTGGTGAATCCGTGGAATTCTTTGCCACAGAAGGCTGTGGAGGCCGTCAATGCATATTTTTAAAGCAGAGCGAGATTGATTCTTGATTAGTACAGGGTGTCAGTGGTTATGGCCAAAAGGCAGGTGAATGGGGTTAGGGGGGAAGAGATAGATCAGCCATGATTGAATGGCAGAGTAAATTAATGGAACAAATGGTCCAATTCTGCTCCTATCACTTATGACCTTATGACTTATGACCTTATGACCTTTCACAAGTTTCAAAACTTGGGCTTGGAAATGACTACAAGATGGCAGAGAGTAAATCCACATCCTGGAAAAATAGAGAGTTAGGAGATGTATTCACGAGAGTTAGATATGGCTCTTAGGGCGAACGGAATCTAGGGATAATGGGAGAAAGCAGGAAGGTGGTACTGATTTTTGATGGTCAGTCATGATCATATTGATTGGCAGTGCTGGCTTGAAGGGCCGAGTGGGCTACTCCTGCACCTATTTTCTATAGGACTTGGGTGGGTCTAGGGCTGGGTGGATTCAGAATCCAGTCCTAAGCATCTTCATTACTCCCAGTCCTGCCATTCCCCTTCAGAACGAGATACAAGGAAGTGCAGATGCTGGTTTATAAAAGAAGACCACTAAGTGCTGGAGTAACTCAGTGGATCAGGCAGCATTTCTGGAGAACATGCATAGGATTTGTGTTCTCCAGAGATGCTACCCGGCCCGCTGAGTTACTCCAGCACTCTGCGTCTCCTTTACAATGACCTGATTTCCGAGAGAAAATAGGAGCGCTGGATAAGATTCAATATTGCAGCTCAGAGCCCATAACTGGAAGATGCCCCACTCCAGCAGCTTGTGTTGAGTTTCTCGGAAACAGAGTAAAACAAGGTGCGATGGAGAACTAACATATACAAGTTTCACAAGTGGAAATTCAGTGTCAAGCCTGAGAAATCAATGAAAATGACAACATAATCTCAGCACTCATTCCCAGTCACTTCACATCCATCTTCCACTTTCTGATGAGGGAGCTAAAAAACTCTCCCACTTTGCCAGACATGCCAAGCTTCCTTCATACTCTGTTACACCATTAGAATCACCAATATAACCATTTTATAGCCATGCTCCCATTATCCCTTCTTGTGGCCTTAGAGTTATTATGTGGACAGGAAAGGTTTACACAGAGATACGAAGCAAATGTGGGCGTGGGACCACATTTCGATCAGCATTGATAAGTTGGGCCGAAGGGCCCGTGTCCATGCCGTATGACACTGTAAAGATCATTTTGGTCACTTAATCACTCCAACATTCTACCCTGTGTCAGATTCCCTCATCGGAACGATAAACTGGAGTAACTCATAGAAACATAGAAACATAGAAAATAGATGCAGCAGTAGGCCATTCGGCCCTTCGAGCCTGCACCGCCATTCAATATGATCATGGCTGATCATCCAACTCAGCTCTGCAGAAAAGGAATATGTGACGTTTCGGGTCGAGAACCTTCTTCAGGGTTCATTATGGGTAACCCTGTTCACATCATCCATTTTGGATGTCAGGTAAATACATGAGACATTCAGCCTCGCTCCATATCTGTACACTGAACTGCAAGGCTCATCGAGTGCTTTCTCTTTTAATTTCCAACAACCAGAGTATTTTCATTTGTCTTATAATCGTGTACATTAGCCCAGAATTGTGGACTGAGATGAGCATAGGTTTCTTATCGTGAGTCTCAAATCCAAGTCCATTATTTGATTTCAGCACATGGGTCCCCTCGCTTGCGAATTTCCCTGTATTTAATTTAATGGTATTTAATATTTAATTCACATCGTCCACATATTTACCCTGTTAATGGCAATGTTGGAAATTATCACAGGATGCTGAAATCAAATTGTCTCCTATCACGATAAAATGGTGATTAATGCATTCCATATTAATCAGCATAAATCTAACACTACAACCTATATAGTTTACACCTTACAGACTGCAGTTAGTTTACAAGCGATTGTTAAGACACCCAGTCATCACGTACACTAACAATGGTTTTAAGAGATGTAATAACGTATCATATCAGCAATATTTCTAAATCTGATACCAATTAATGAATGGCACAAACATAATTAAAACTGTCCGTTAACTCCTTTCAAATTGACCATGATGGGCAAATGGGGCGAGCTTGCTTTAGTTTAGTTAACTATTATCACGTGCACCGAGATACAGTGAAAAACTTTTGCTAGAGTGCCATCAAGTCAAAGAAAAGACTATACTTGAATACAATTATGCCGTCCACAGCGCACAGGTAAAGGATAACGATAGGGGATCTTGGTCGGCATGGATGAGTTGGGCTGAAGGGGCTGTCTCCGTGCTGTTTGATTCCATGACACAGCTCCCTCCACTTTTCCTCCCTTAATGCTGTACCTCTGAAGCCATCCCTATGACATGATATTGCGATCAGTTTTGAACACTCCAATTAAGATAGCAATACAAAGTTTTCAGGAAACAATTACACATTGCTAAACAGCCTTTTCTACAGATGCCGATTTCACAGAAACAAAGGGATTGAGAACTAAAGTGGTAATCAGGTGGAATTTCAGCGTCAAGTCTGAGAAATCAAAGAAAACTATGAACAATAATCATCAATCAATCTGATCAGGCATTCTCAGTCAATTCACCACTATTGCAGTGCTATCCATTCTTCTTCCACAATATGATGAGGAAGTCATGTTTCCAGATAGACTCATAGAATATAGGTGCAGGAGTAGGACATTCGGCCCTATGAGCCAGCACCACCATTCAATGTGATCATGGCTGATCATCCACAACCAGTACCCCGTTCCTGCCTTCCCCAAATATCCCTTGATTCCACTGGCCCTAAGAGCTCTATCTAACTCTCTTTTGAATGCATCCAGAGAATCGGCTTCCACTGCCTTCTGAGGCAGGGAATTCCACAAATTCACAACTCTCTGGGTGAAAATGTTTTTTCTCATCTCAGTTCAAAATGGCCTGCACCTTATACTTAAAATGTGGCCGTTGGTTCTGGACTCCCCCAACATTGGGAACATGTTTCCTGCTTGTCCAATCCCTTAATAATTTTATATGTTTCCATAAGATCCTCTCTCATCCTTCCAGTGAAATTCCAGTGAATACAAGCCCAGTTGTTCCATTCTTTCATCAAATGACAGTCCCACCATCCCGGGGATTAACCTCGTGAACCTATGCCGCACTCCTTCAATAACAAGAACGTTCTTCCTCAAACTAGAGGATCTATTCCTCAAAATACATAAGCACTCATAACAACTAGAGCCCAGACTGAACTTTGAAAATGGCGCCAAACCTGGCGCCTCTTGCATGCAGGATCAGTAGACTATTTCTGTACAATTTGCCAATTGGTGTTGTGCTTAGGAATGGTGATATTCTACTGTAAGTAAATAATTTCACTGTGCGTTTGCACTTTGTACACATGACAATAAACGCACCATTGAACTACTGAAGCTGATTTAGCCTCTCATGAGAACTATGATCTCACTGCATCCACCCTGTCAAACTCTTTTACCATTTTAAACGTCTCATTTCCACCCCCGATCTTATGGATTCAAAGAAGTACAAGAAAAGTTGACCTAACTCGGTGACACTGCACCGGTTACAATACTGGACAAGGAACCCAGAGGCCTGGAATAAAGACTCAAGACCAGAGTTCAAGTCGACAGCAGGAGGTTAAACTCCAGGAAGAATTCAGATTTTAATAAGAGAATGGCCACATTGTAATGATAAGCACAAAACTGCTGGATTGTCATAAAACAGTAGACACAAATTGCTAGAGTAACTCAGCAGGATAGGCAGCACCTCTGGAGAGAAGGAATGGGTGACGTTTGGGGTCGAGACCCTTCTTCAGACTGAGAGTCAGGGGAGAGGGAGACATAGAGATATGGAACCGTAAGGTGTGAAAACACAGATCAAAGGAGATGGTGAACAAGGAAAATGTAGAATTGTTCATTGTTGGTTATGGGGAAGGTGACAACGAGGCATACAATCAGTCAAAATGTAATCAGGAGGACAGAGAAACTAGTCAGAGAACTAAGGTTGTGGAGGGACGGAGAAAGGGGGAACGCAAGGGTTGCTTGAAGTTAGAGGAATCAATATTCCTGGGTTGTAAGCTGCCCAAGCAAAATATGAGGTGCTGTTCCTCCAATTTGCGTTGGGCCTAACTCTGACTGTAGAGGAGGCCCAGGACAGAAAGGAGAAAGGTCAGTGCGGGAATGGGGGGGGGGGGGGGGGGGGGGGGGGGAGAGGGGTTAAAGTGGCTGTATTGCTAATACCAATGCCCAAAAAGGGAAAATAAATTGCCATTCCTACCTGATTTAGCCAAGTGTGCAATTGTATTCAGGGGAATCCATTTTATTACATCCCAAAGATAAATAAATTAAAGCAAACTATAATTAGTTACCTTCCTATTCAATTTCTCCAATGCTTCATTTAGTGTAGTCTCATTAAACTTCTGCAAGAAAACAGTCAACGCTGTTTCATCTGAGATATTCAGAGCCTGGTCGCCAATAAAGCAGTCAAAAATACTCGTCAAGGCATCACTATTTATGCCACGGTTCAGTAAATCAGTCTGCAATGGAATTCATACAGAAAAATGTGATTAGCCAGCCAAGATATTTTAATATATCATAATATATCATCTAATATGTCACAAAATATTCACTTCCTTAGTAACCAATGTTTCCACGATGTATTGCAGAAATAGTCTTACATAGCACAGTGACACAGCTGGTAGAGACGCTGCCTCACAGCACCAGAGACCCGGTTTAAATTCTGATCTTGGGTGCTGTGCACGTTCTCCCAGAGACAACCTTCAGGTGCCTCGGTTTCTTCCCACTTCTCTAAGATGTGTGGGCTTGTAGGTCAATTGGACTCTGTAAATTGCCCTTAGTGTGTAGGGAATAGATTAGAAAGTGGAATTTTCGCATCTACTTCCTATACATAGGTGAACTAGATGCAGTGTGAATGGTCGACGGTGGGTTGAAGGGCTTGTTTCCATGCTGCATCTTTCAATCAAAATCAATATCTTGTAACATCCTCTGCCAGTTTATGAGTTGTCCATGTTCCATCAAAACACACAATTCTGCTTGATATTATCCAATAAATCCTTGAATTCTTGGGATGATGCAGAATAGGTAAAGTATGCAATGAACATGGCTGTATTTGCAAGTCTTTGAATTATCCATTGTTTAGCTTAGTTTAGTTTAATTAAACACTCTACTCTCTACTAAATATCAACAGGCGTTCCGATCGGCAGCGGCACGACAGTGGCTCTGCTGCAGTGTGTCCAGGTTGGTGGTTGGTGCGCGATACTTTGGCAGGGGGCAAAGTCCGTTCATCAGTCTTATAGCCTGCGGGAAGAAGCTGGGGAGCATCCTGCTGGTTTTGCAACTAATGCTCCTGTACCTCTTCCCAGATGGCAGGAGTGTGATTCAACTTTGAGAGGAAATAGTGTTGTTCTTGGAGAGAGGGTGTACCGAGGAGAATCAGCTTCATAAAAAGATGTAGGATGAACTGTTCGTGATGAAGGTTGCTTACTTGGCTGACTTCTTTGCCGAGGTGAATTCCTTGAACCTGTCACTTCAAGGAAACCTCCCATTGGCTCGTGACAGCGTTCAGGAGGAAGATTCACCTTTAACACGACTATCTTCCCTGAGATGACGACTCTCCTGGATGCTGAGCCAGATGCTGAATGCCACTTCCATGAGGAGATCTCAACCCACCTTCTGGCAATTAGTGAAGCCCTCGAACGTTACTTCCCCGGACTGGACGACCGCTCTTGTGATGAGTGGATCGTCCGACACTTTTCCGTTGAAGACAGTGCCATCAGCGATACTGACGTAACTGCGAAGGTTGAATTTTACTGAACTCGTGAAGATGTGTATCTCAAGAGTGACTTCATGGATCAAGATCTTGCCATGTTATGGCTGAAAGTGAAGGACTGTCCTGTTCTGTTCTTTCGAAGAGGGCCCTGACCCTATTGTTCCAGTCCCCCTCAACCTATCGCTGTGAGGCTGGATTCTCAACCATGGTAACTCTGAAAACGAAGGCATGCGATAGGCTTGGGATCAACGCAGACATGAGGTGCTGCCTGGCGAGCATTCGTCCTCGTTTTGAACGCCTGATGGCTGCGAAGCAATTTCAGCTATCCCATTGACTGAGTATTTGCAGACATGTTTTAATAAATCGGGCTGTTTTTTTTTTCAATTTTTGTTTTGGGAGTTACGGTACTGACCAAGAATGTCTGATGGGTCGTGGGGCTGAAAAGCTTAAGAACCACTAACATAGAGGAATGGAATTTTGAGCCTTCAGACATTCAATCCATTTCATTCATCGGTAGGTAAATCAGATTAATAGAGAAAAGAAGCACAATGCAGAATTCTACTGACATCTGTCCCTCAGCAACTTAAATATACATCCCTACATGATCTTTACACTGTGACCCATTCTCACCTTCGCACATGCATATTCCGTGATGTTAAAGTTGCAGAACTGTTCAGGATTAACGTTAGTGATGAAATTATTAAGAGCCGAACTGTGGGAAGAAAATCAAAACATTTCCATTGTGATTGAATTAAATATCCTTAATAAAAAAAAAACAATTAATGCTTTCGACAAAAACAATTACTTAAATTATTTGTTCTCTTTCTCAGAGTTACACAGGGTCTGTCACCAAGATCATTTGAAATGATTTGAAACGATTATTTGAAGCTGGTTTCCTTGTTGATCTGAAGGCTTCTGCTTTCCTCAAAGACATTATAGCCAATGGGCCAGGGAAATTTGATTTCCATTGGTCTCAGTTACCCAAATCCTACTTCTTTATACAAATGTTCGCACAAATGAACATGCTCACAGGCTTTGACCATCAACATCCATCTGGAAAATCTACTTTCGAGCAGAGATTTTATTATGTATTATTTATTCAAGTGCTAATAATGGACTATGTTTTAACTGATATTTTTTCTAATATTTATTGAATCAAAGCAGTTAGATTACAAGAAAAATATTAAAATCTTTTTATTTTAGAAATTGTTCACAAAACATCTCAAATTAATATTTACTGCTGAATACAAATTAAATTTGACCTGTTATGTACAAATTCTACTTAAAATATTTTAGAAATCGCAGTTAAGACACAAAAAGTTGGAGTAATTCAGTGGGGCAGACAGCATCTCTGGAGAAAAATAGGTGACCTTTTGGGTCGAGACCCTTCTTCAGACTTGCTTGAATGAAAATAGATCTGTTTCACTTTAGTCTTGACAAACTCCATTTGCAGTTGAGAATATGTGTACTGCAAAAATCCATCATTCTGAATAGTACAGGAGCAGTCAACCAAAGGTCATATGCATTCACATTTTATGTGGGTTAACATTGACAAAATCTGTGCATTAATTGATGCACTAAATTATACTATGTAGCATCTTTCCAGATCAAATGCATCGGGCTCGCATATTAACATTGGCTTTAGTCTGCCTGAGGCAGGGCACAAAGTAAGCTTTCCCTTAAATTCTTACCTGTCTTTGTCTGCACAAAATATTCTCTCTGTTTCAGGTATGAAAGAGAAAAATATTATGAGATATACACTTTTGACATTAATATAAACACACAGATTCAGATTTAGTGTTAACAAACAGGATATTTTTTCCCCCACGGTGGAAATATCAAAGATATGGGGGCGAATCTTCAAGGCGAGGTGGAGTGGGGTGAATTTGAAAGGAAATGTGAGGGGAAGTTTTTTTTTTATATAGAGGGTGGTGGGTACATGAAATGCACTGCTGGGGTTGGTAGTGGAGGCAGAATCAGCAGTGGTATTTAAGAGGCTTTTGATTGTGCATGTGGAGTGGCAGGGTATAGAAGAATGTAGATCAAGTGCAGGCAGCGGAGATGGGTTTAATTTGGAATCATGTTCGGCATGGACATTGTGGGCTGAAGAGCCTGTTATATGTTCTATGTTACAAAAGAAAAAAATCAGAAAGGAAAGAAACTAACAATACAACAGGCAGTCATGTTACCCAAAGAAAATTTGACTATAAGTACACAACAACTACCAATAGATGTTTTGCATGCTTAAAAGAATATTTTTGTATATTTGTACAAAGCATTGCCATTCTTTTAAGGGAGATACATGCCTCGTGTAGGATCTGGAGACCCTCCTGATAGACCCAGCCGACTGACTTCAGATTCAAAGTGTGAATTCACCCAGACCACTAACACAGTTTCATTGACTGCACTTGGAAGAGCTTGAACGTTGTACCCAAGCAAATTGATCAGATTTTGGGCAGTCAGGTTCTGAAACAAGAAATGCCATTGTTAATTAAGTTTGGCTTCACATGGCAACGCAGGGCAGCACAGCAGTGGTGGAGTTTCTGCCTTACAGCTTCAGAGATCCGGGTTCGATCCTGACTACGGGTGTTGTCTGTATGGAGTTTGTGACCACGTGTGTTCTCACCGAGAGCTCCGGTTTCCTCCCAGATTCCACAGATGTACAGTTTTATAGTTTAATTGGCTTCTGTAAATAGCTCCTCCTGTGTATGTTGCAAAACTGGGATATCATAGAACTAATGTGAACATTGGTCGGTGTGGACTCGGTGGTTTGAAGTACCTGTTTTCAAGTTGTATCTCTAAAGAAAATCCTCTGAGGGCAAGGTGGTACAGCTGATAGAATGCCAAAGGCCTACATATAAACGGTGTAGCTGGGCAGGCTGAGATGGGTTTGTATGATGGAACTAGGCTGTGATTACAAGTCCCTGTAATTTCTTGTGGTCTTGGGCAAGTCAATTGCCAAACCAAGCTGTGATTCCTGTGCTTTCTATGGTGCGCCAACTCCATAAGGTACATCAGTGAAGAAGAGCAATAAGGAGGTCATACCCACCTTTACTACTTGGGGATTCAGACTTGTAAAGGTTGCAATATCCATTTGCACTTCTCTGTTTGCAAGAGCTTCCAGATCACCCAGAGGAATTCCACCTTAGATGAAATACAGAAATGTTACAAGTCTAGAAAACTGCTTGCATAAACTTTGTGAAGTAGTTTGATACTTTAACTGAAAGAATTTTACATGCATTCGTATAGCTTATTAATGATATATAATGGCATATCGCAGGTAGGAATTTGTTTAACCTTACAGCGTTCAGTTTTGCAATAAAAACGACATAGAGTATCAGGATTGAACTTGTCGATCAGTCAATATGTTCGAGATTATTCAGGCAGTATAAAATTCCAGAGTTTTATCTATCAAAGTTCCAGAATTGCTCTATTTCTCTCTCTACTTTGACCTAATTCCCCCACTTTCTATTTAAACTTCAAGGTAGATTAGCTGCAAATAGCAAGCTTTCATCACCAGCTCAGTTTATAGCACCAAGTTTTCTGTCATAAGTTCATAAATTCATAAGTGATAGGAGCAGAATTAGGCCATTCGGCCCATCAAGTCTACTACCCCATTCATTCGTGGCTGATCGATCTTTGTCTCATTCTGAGGTTGACTCATTCTCCTGCCTTCTCCCCATAACCCCTGACACTCATACTAACCAAGAATTTATCTATCTCTGCCTTTAAAATATCCATTGACTTGGCCTCCACAGACTACTGTGGCAATGAATCTAAACAGATTCACTATCCTCTGACTATAGAAGTTCTTCCTCATCTCCTTTTTATTCTCAGTATATGGCCTCTGGTACTAAACTCTCCCACTAATGGAAACATCCTCTCCACATTCACTCTATCCAGGTCGGCAGGGTTCAATGAGGTCTCCCCCTCATCCTAAATTCCAGCAAGTACAGGCCCAGTGCTGTCAGATGTTCATCATAAGTTAACCCAATAATTCCTGGGATCATTCGTGTAAACCACCTCTGGACCCTCCCAGAGCCAGCATATCCCTCCTCAGATATGGGACCCAAAACTGCTCACAATACTCCAACTTGCCCTTCAGCCCAACTTGCCCATACCAATCAACATGTCCCACCTGCACTAGTCCCACCTGCCTGTGTTTGGCTCATACCACTCTAAACCGGTCTGGTCCTGTCTAAATGTTCTTAAACAACTACCTCCTCTGGCAGGTTGTTCCATATACCCACTACCTTTAGTGTGAAAAGGTTCTCCCTCAGATTCCTATTAATTCTTTCCCCCTTCACCTGAAACCTATGTCCTCTAGAGATAAACATTTTTATCCGAAAAAATTCTATAATCAATACTTTCTGAGATAAAAGCCCATAAACTACCGACAAATATTTTTGAACGCATTTTTAAGACATGTTTTAATGCTACCATATCCTTCATAGAAGATAACACATCAGGTCGAATAATATCAAATGAATACCACCTCATCCCATTTAGCACTTCTCCAAATAATATCAATTGTTATTTTTAAACACAAACATCTTGTCACTGACCTATGTATGCTTTTATGAGGTTGAAGTAAGGGATTGGGTCCCCTTGTTGAGATCCAAGTACGGAGAATGCTTCGATGTAAAGTAAGTCTTTTGCTGACTGTGTGCAAGTAGAGAGGTCCAGTGCTCCAGCATCCCTGAGAGAGATGGGTTACAGCGTTAAATATCTTCCCTGCTTCCCTTTACTGAGAACAGCTCCACATTCCAATACAAACATACCAAGATAGGGTACAGACACTCATTTCCACATAAGTCTCCCAACTTAATGCACACTGAATAAAACGATTATTTATCACATCGGAATAAATACCGTAAATATATATCACTTATCTAAAAATTAGATGATTGTAATGCAATTGCATTTTAAATCATACACACACACACACACACACACACACACACACACACACACACACACACACACACACACACACACACACACACACACACACACACACACACACACACACACACACACACACACACACACACACACACACACACACACACACACACACACACACACACACACACACACACACACACACACACACACACAGAGTTAAATTGAGTTATTTGAATTTTTTTTTTTTTTTAAATGCCAATTTATTTAACTGTTGTAATGTCCTTGATTAGTACGGGTGTCAGAGGTTATGGGAAGAAGGCAGAATAATGAGGTTAGGAGGAAGAGATAGATCAGGCATGAATGAATGGCCGGAATAGACTTGATGGGCCAAATGGTCTACTTTTACTCCTATCACTTATGACTTTTGAGATACAGCATGGAAATAGGCCCTTCGGTCCACCGAGTCTGCGCCAACCAGCGACCATTAGTTCTACCCTACTCACTAGGGGCAATTTACAGAAGACAATTAACCTACAAACCTGCACGTCTTTGGGATGTGGGAGGGAGCACCTGGAGGAAACCCACGCGGTCACAGGGAGAAAGTGCAAACTCAGTACGGACAGCATTTATTGTCAGAATCAAACCTGGGTCCCTGGCACTGTAAAGCAGCAACTCTACTGCAGCGCCACTGTGCTGCCCCAGTTAGACATTCAACTTTAAAAACATTTTTTTTCTATTGGAGATATTTTGGTTTCCACTGCATGGGTCAAGTTGAATGTTGCAAATAAGAACATAATAACATATTGAGTGACTAAAATTGGCAATACTGGATCCACTTTCCTCCTTCTAATAACTGCTTGGCAATATTTAGATTAATTCCTTTCCACTGGAATTCCTTTGAAGTAAATAAACAAACTATTGTCTACAGACCTATGTGGTCCACTACCAATTGGTGTTATTGTTCAAAGATCGGGTCTGCAAAAATTATCCCAGTTTAAAACTTTGAATATATTACTGCTTGCTATTGCTGATGTTACAGAGATGAAATACAGGATATTTTGAGAAAGATCAAATTTATGTCCCACACCGGCCACCACGTCCCATCTACACCAGTCCCACCTGCCTACGTTTGGCCCATATCCCTCCAAACCTGTCCCATCAATGTACTTGTCGAAATGTTTCTTAAATGTTGCAATAGTCCCTGCCTCAACAACCTACTCTGGCAGCTGGTTCCATACACCCACCCACCACACTTTGTTAAGTTACCCCTCAGATCCCTATTAAATCTTGCAATGTTCAATCATGAAATCCCCCTCTTCCCACTGCTCATAACATAGAAACATCTAGTTCCCATAAACAAGTTCATTTCCTAAATCCTTTGACTTTCCAATATCTCTTCCCCCTTTCACCACCTTCTGTAAATCTCACTTAACCTCGGTACACGTGTCAATAAACTAAAGCTGTTTTCTTGATTAGACTCTTTATCAAGATTCTCTTCAAAGTTCTGTTCAAATCTGATCTGTAAAGTGCCTTGTCATATTTTCCACATTAATTATCATCTCCAATATCAGAAGGATTCAATACTTACGTTAGGTTTGAAATTATGAACTGGCTTTCATTCAGAAAGCACAAGTTTACTCCACCAATAGCTTTCAAAGCAACAGCATTTAAGCTTCCACCTAACTGCAGGTATCTTGTTATGATGGATACAACCTGCAGAAAGAGATTTGAAGATTTAAGTGATTAGTGCAAAGAGAGATATCTTAAATATGTTTTTGACTGTTTACTTTTCAAAAGTTCATAAATTCTAGGAGCAGAATAAAGCTAATTGGCCCGTCAAGTCTATTCTGCCCTTCAATCATGGCTGAGCTATCTTTCTCTCTCAACCCCATTCTCCTGCCTTCGCCCTATAACCCCTGACACCTGTACTATCCATAAATTTGTCAATCTTCGCCTTGAAAATATCCATTGACGCCCTCCACAGTTGTCTGCGGCAATGAATTCCACAGATTCACCATCACCCTCTGACAGAACAAAACCTTCCTCACGTTCTAAAGTTACGTCCTTTTATTCTGAAGCTATTCTGGTCCTAGATTCTCCCACTAGTGTTCCTCATTCAGAATTATTTCATGGGACCACAAAGGGATGAAAACAGATAGAACCCTGAATTCTCCCTTCCTTGCCTCGTTAACAATAATTCTGCAACAATGGAATTTAGTTTAGAGACGCAGCACAGAAATTGGCCCTTCGACCCATCAAGTGCGTGCCGTCCAGCAATCCCCGCATACTAACACCATTCTACACACACTAGGGACAATTTACAATTATACCAAGCCACTTAACCTACAAACCTGTACTTCTTTGGAGTGTGGGAGGAAACCGGAACACCCAGAGAAAACCTACGCAGGTCACGGGGAGAACGTATAAACTCCGTACAGACAGCACCCTAGATCAGGATCGAACCTGGGTCTCTGGCGCTGTAAAGCAGCAACTCTCCCACTGCGCCACCATAAGTAATTATAATATCTGGGTTTAAGTGTTCAACTTCACTTTGCTTCAGGAACAAGTCCACATTTTTGTAAACTAATGATATTTTTTTAAGTTAATGTTTTCCTGGTTTACATACGATTGTATTTTGTAGTTGTGGCATCAGTAGTTCAGAAAGAGTATCAACATCACTGATATTCCAACTATTCACGTCCATTGCATTAAACACTGTGGAAATGTTCCCCAGAAGTTGAATCCTGTCTTCCGGCAACCCATTGGGGAAAATCTATTTTAAAAGACCCAAATAATAACATTCAGTAATTTAACAACATGATTAATAGCATAAAGATAAAACTTAAAGTAATGTGTTTTATTTAATATATTTGATACCAGACTGAATTAATTAGTTGATCAGTCCGAAGAAGGGTACCGACTCAAAAAAATCATCTTTCCATAAGATACACACAAAAAGCTGGAGTAACTCGGCGGATCAGACAGCATCTCTGGAGAAAGGAATAGGTGACGTTTCGGGGTGAGACTCTTCTTCAGTCATTCTGAATTAACAGCATAACTCGGGACAAAACTTCACTCATTCCTTTTCTCCAGAGATGTTGTCTGACCCGCTGAGTTACTCCAGCTTTTTGTGTCTATCTTCGGTTTAAACCAGCATCTGCTGTTCCTTCCTACACAAATTATCTAACCATGTTCTGAAGAGATCAATAGTTCAACAGTGCTTTATTTGTCACCTCTGTAACTGCACAGTGAAATTTATTTTGCATACATTACTCATGCGGGCACCGACATTTTGCCATTATTCAAAGTTCAAAGCCCAGTCGGCCCCCGCGCTCATTGTACTAGGGCAATTCCCACGAACTGACGTCTCTCTCATCTCCTCGCCTGGCCAACTTGTGTTGGGCTTCCAGAGATGCTGCCTGGCTCACTGAGTTACTCCAACACTTTGTGGTAAACCAGCATCTGCAGTTCCTTGTGTCTGACTTATTTAGTTTATTGCTTCCACAATGAACCACAGTCAAACAGCAGAGAAATAGCCCATCAAACCCACAGTAAGTTTGGGAAGGAACTGCAGATGCTGGTTCAAACCGGAGATAGGCACAAAAAGCTGGAGTAACTCAGCGGGTCAGACAGCATCTCTGGAGAAAAGGAATAGGTGACTTTCGGGTCGAGACCGTTCTTCAGACTGAGAGTCAGGGAAAAGAGAAATGGGAGATATAGACGGTGATGTACGGAGATATAGAACAAATTAATGAAAGATATGCAAAAAGGTAATGATGATAAAGGAAACAGGCCATGTTAGCTTTGTGCTAGGTGAAAACAAGTACAGACAATGAGATGCAACAAGATTGAACCCACATCACTGGAGTCACTAGGAAGCAGCTCTCCATTTTAAATGAAAAACAGTCTGCTAATTATATTTGAATCATTGTGAATGATTTCATGATTGGCACCTCCTTTGTGAACATTACCTGCAGCAGTCTGTTTTTCAGAACCTCCAGTTGAGAGGGATTACAGGATAGAGACCCCAGTTGAAGGACGTTATTTTCCAACACACGATCACTCAAACAAAGGTTTAGCTGGTTTGCATCGTAAATGGCTGGTGTCAAATCATTAATGTCTCCTGCTGTTATCTGCCCCAATGTACAGTCTGATTGAGAAGATGAAAAAACATTTCAGTTTGCTGTTTAATCTTAAACAATCACTGAAACTTCTGCTCAGTGAGTAAACAATGAACAAAATATAATAATGGAACAGGTAGGGCTACGCATGCCATTAATTCAATGCAAGTCCACAGTTTTACACTATAAATTAATTGACAGTAATTTATACCACCGATGTGCCCAATAAAGACCAACATGTCACATTGAGCCAACGCAATTATTTTATCCAACCCCCAGAAACAGTTAGCTTTCCAGAGATTCCAAGAGCCCAAGAAGAATACATTCTCGTCCCCACAATGTATTCTTATAGAGTACCCAATGGGGGAAATCCAACATCCCTTCCATTGACTTCATTTATACCTCACACTGCCTCGGCAAGGCCAGCAGCATAATCCAGGACCAGTCTCACCCTGGCCATTCCATCTTTTCCCCTCTCCCGTCAGGAAAGAGGTACAGAAGACGCACACCTCCAGATTCAGGGACAGTTTCTTCCCAGCTGTTATCAGGCAACTGAACCATCCTACCAAAACCGACAGAACAGTCCTGAGCTACTATCTACCTCATTGGAGGCCCTCGGACTATCTTTGATCGGATTTTACTGGACTTTATCTTGCACTAAACGTTATTCATGTTATTCCCTTTATCGTGTACTTATACACTGTGAATAGCTCAATTGTAATCATGTATAGTCTTTCCGCTGACTGGTTAGCACGCAACAAACGCTTTTCATTGGATCTCGGTACACGTGACACTAAAACATTGAGGAAAACATTTTTCACACAGAGAGTGGTGAATCTCTGGAATTCTCTGCCACAGAAGGTAGTTGAGGCCAGTTCATTGGCTATATTTAAGAGGGAGTTAGATGTGGCCCTTGTGGCTAAAGGGATCAGGGGGTATGGAGAGAAGGCAGGTACAGGACACTGAGTTGGATGATCAGCCATGATCATATTGAATGGCGGTGCAGGCTCGAAGGGCCGAATGGCCTACTCCTGCACCTATTTTCTATGTTTCTAAACTAAACTCAAATATCTATTCAAATGTGACTCATCATACACACTGTCAGTTGCATTAGATTTTGAGCTGTAAGGAGAGAGGGCAAAGTGTAAAGCAGATGTGTGGGGCATGTTTTTTCCCCACACAGAGGGTGGTGGGTGCCTGGAATGCACAGCCAAGGGTGGTGGTGGAGGTAATGGGTGGTGAATCTGTGGGATTCATTGCTAAAGCCAGCTGTGGAGGCCAAGTCATTGGGTATTTTTAAAGCGGAGATTGATAGGTTCTTGATTAGTAAGGGGGTCAAAGGCTATGGGGAGAAGGCAGGACAATGGGGAAAATAGATCGGCCATGATCGAACGGTGGAACAGACTCGATAGGCTGAATGGCCTAATTCTGCTCCTATATCTTATACGATGGTGGCATTTAAAATAATTTTAGATAAGCACATGGATATGCAGGGAATGGAAGTTTATTTATCATGTGTAGGCACAGAAGATGAGTTTAATTTGGCATCATGTTCCAAATGGATATTGTGGGCCGCAGGGATCTGTTCCTGTGCTGTACTGTTCTATGAAACATTTGTCCCATATTCATATATAACCATATATGAATGGGTGGCACAGTGGCACAGCGGTAGAATTGCTGCCTTACAGCGCCAGAGAACCAGGTTCGATCCTAACTACGGGTGCTTGTCTGTATGCAGTTTGTATGTTCTCTCAGTGACCTGCGTGGGATTTCTTCGGGTGCTCCAGTTTCCTTCCACACTCCACTTACAGGTTTGTAGGTTAATTGGCTTGGTATAATTGTAAATTGTCGCTAGTGTGTGTAGGATAGTGTTAGTGTTCGGGAATCGTTGATCTGCACGGACTCGGTGGGGCCTGTTTCCACGTTGTATCTTTAAATCTAAAACATATGGCATATCTATTTCTAATATGCATGACACTTATATTTACGACATACTTGTTGCGGCATTTGATGGCTTTTGTAAATACAGCTGTCGATAAATGACATCTATGAATGCCAGCACATCACTCGGTGGTATCAATGCTTTCATTTTCTTGATAAATCTTGGGAGTGCTTCATTAACGACATTCTGTGTGGAAAGACAATGCATTTAAAAAAAGGCAAAGTGTATAAACACAATCAATTCCTCAATGATTGATTATGGTCTTTGATAATCCCCACCCATCTGTATCCCAGTGTAATGAGCTGTCGGGTCTAACCCATTATGGACATTGGGTTTTGTCTATGGAACTGTTACATTACAATGCTGAGAACTGCAGTATATGTGTAGGAAGGAACTGCAGATGCTGGTTTAAACCAAAGATAGACACAAAATGCTGGAGTAACTCCGCGGGACAGGCAACATGTTTGGAGAGGTTTCTGGAGAGATGGGTGACGTTTCGGACTGAAGAAGGGTCTTGGTCCGAAACGTAACACATTCCTGCTCACCTGAGACGCTGCCTGTCCTGCTGAGTTACTCCAACACTTTGTGTGTTATCTTTGCTGAGAACTATATTCTGCACTCTGCATCGTCCCCTTTGTTCTACCTATTGTACTTGAATTTTACTCGAATGTATTTATGTACACCTGATTATTTAATAGGTTACAGGAGCAGAATTAGGCTATTCGGCCTATCGAGTCTGTTAAGTCTACTCCGTCATTCAAACATGAATGGCGGAGTCGACTTCCAACCTCATTCTCCCAACCCCATTCTCCTGCCTTCTCCCCCTAAACCCTGGCATGCTGATCTGATTGGATAGCATACAAAACAGAGCTGTTCACTATACATTGGTACATGTGACAATAATAATACAATTCCTGCTATCTACGGAATACTCGGGGGAAAACTTTACTAACTATTTTGTGGAGCTGCAAGAAGTCATCCTGCCCATTAATCTATTCCAAACCCCTCTCTTTTATGCCCAACTTCAGATGATATTCCCTTCAGCTCAGTTCTCCGTAAAAACAGAAAATTGTGGTAAAACAGCTGGTCAGGCAGCATCTGTGGGAAGAAAATCAGGTCCTCAATTGTTGAGTTTTACATGCATTTTCTGTTTCAATTCAAATTTTCAGCATCCACATGGAAGGTTGGTTAAGAAGGTTCAATTGTTGGGTATTAATAGTGGAGTAGCAAGATGGATTCAACAGTGGCTGAATGGGAGATACCAGAGCGTAATGGTGGATAACTCATTGTCAGGTTGGAGGCCGGTGACTAGTGGGGTGCCTCAGGGATCTGTGTTGGGTCCACTGTTGTTTGTCATATACATCAATGATCTGGATGATAGTGTGGTAAATTGGATTAGTAAGTATGCAGATGATACTAAGATAGGTGGTGTTGTGGATAATGAAGTAGATTTTCAAAGTCTACAGAGAGATTTAGACCAATTGGAAGAGTGGGCTGAAAGATGGCAGATGGAGTTTAATGCTGATAAGTGTGAGGTGCTACATCTTGGTAGGACAAATCAAAATAGGACGTACATGGTAAATGGTAGCGAATTGAGGAATGCAGTAGAACAGAGGGATCTCGGAATAACTGTGCATAGTTCCCTGAAGGTGGAATCCCATGTAGATAGGGTGGTAAAGAAAGCTTTTGGTGGACTGGCCTTTCTAAATCAGAGCATTGAGTATAGAAATTGGGATGTAATGTTAAAATTGTACAAGGCATTGGTGAGGCCAATTCTGGAATATGGTGTACAATTCTGGTTGCCAAATTATAGGAAAGATGTCAACAAAATAGAGAGTAGAGAGGAGATTTACTAGAATGTTGCCTGGGTTTCAACACGAGTTACAGAGAAAGGTTGAACAAGATAGGTCTATATTCTTTGGAGTGCAAAAGGTTAAGGGGGGACTTGATAGACGTCTTTAAAATTATGAGAGGGATAAACAGAGTTGATGTAGATAAGCTTTTTCCATTGAGAGTAGGGAAGATTCAAACAAGAGGACATGATTTGAGAATTAAGGGACAAAAGTTTAGGGGTAACATGAGGGGAAACTTCTTTACTCAGAATGGTAGCTGTGTGGAATGACATCCAGTGGAAATGGTGGAGGCAGGTTCGATTTTATCATTTAAAAATAAATTGGATAGGTATATGGACGGGAAAGGAATGGAGGGTTATGGTCTGCGTGCAGGTAGATGGGACTAGGTGAGAGTAAGTGTTCGGCACGGACTAGAAGGGCCGAGATGGCCTGTTTCCGTGCTGTAATTGTTATATGGTTATATCTGCAGTTTTTCGATCTTCATTCCTGTCGGAATCATTGGAAATTCCACTGCAGGGGCAGTGTGGAGGCACAGCAGTAGAGTTGCTGCGTCACAGCACCAGAGACCCGGGTTTGATCCTGACTACAGGTGCTGGCTGTACATTCTCCCCGTAATCGACATGGTTTTCTCCTGATGCTCCGGTTTCCTCCCATACTCCGAAGACATAGTTTTGTGGGCTTCAGTAAAAATTGTAAATTGTCCCCCTAGTGTGTGACATTTCTGGCAAGGATCCTTCTTCAGGTCCTGACCCGAAACATCAATAATCCATATTGCTGAGTTACTCCATCACTTTGTGTCTTTCTCCTCTGGAAAAGCAGAGACTGAGCCAAAGAGTAGACAAGGAGAGGTGTTTATATTTGGTTAATATATATAAACAGATATCAGCAGGCATGACTGAGAAACAGTGCAAGTGGATTCCATAATCATATTGAGTTTATATTTGTGATTTACACTCTATGAATTAAACATACCGGATTTACTTCTCTCCAAGTGCTAGTCAAAGTCAAAGGCAAATTTCCTAATTCGTATATTGTGGTTGATGACCATGATGAAGGGGCACTGTAAGCAAACAGAAAAAATCAATGTAAGTGATAGATTTTTACAGTGAGTCCTTTGGAATGGACCTCACATAATAAGTAGCTCCAAATGGAAATGATCTAGTCAGCATCTTGAACAATTTAAAAATGAACACGTTTGAGCCTCAAATGGACATCTAATCTTCACAATAACTCCTTCAAACTAACCTATTAGTAAAGCACGGGCAAAGCCCACTGGCAAGACATTCACAAATAATTTTGTCGTAACGTTAACTTTTTGCATTGCATCAGTTTCTTTCTCATTTGTAGATTGCATAAATGGAAGATAAAAGATATTGCAAGTCGGCCCCAGCTGACATATTTGCAGCCTGTACCCAAGGAACTTAGTGGGGCAGGCAGCATTTGTGGGGGGAATGCACAGGCAATATCTCGGGTCTGGATCCTTCTTCAGACTGATTGTCATAGAGGGTAGAAAGCTGGACAGATCTGCTGAGTTTCTTCAGCACTGTGATTTGCTCAAGATTCCGGGATCAGCCTTTCCTTGTATCTCCATTATTAAAATGAAGTCTCGCATTTAATCTTACGTAAGGGCAGCACAGTGGCGCAGCTGGTAGAGCTGCTGCTTCACAGCATCCGAAACCTGGGTCGATCCTGACCTCGGGTGCTGTCTATGAGGAGTTTGCATGTTTTCCCGGTGAGCGCCTGGGTTTCCGCCTTAGCTGCTCCGGTTTCCTTTCACATCCCATCCCAAAGGCGTGCGGGGTTGGAAATTAAAATTAGCATTTGCAAATTGCCCCATGTGTGTTGGGCCGGGCAGGGGTGTCAAACAACTGGCCCGTGCACCAGGCCTACGGGATGATTTGGAAAGGGGGAAAAAAAAAAGTATGTTCACGACCATTTATTCTGTATCTGTACACCGAAGACAGATGCAAAAACGCTGGAGTAGCTCAGCGGGACAGAGGTGAGAATGGACATTTAAACCCTCTGCTCTATAATCTTTGATTTAAACCGTTCACTTGATGCGGGTGGCGGTGCCTCGAGCGGCTCCTTTGGGCGGGAAGCACCGCGCGCGCGACGGCGGTTGGAGACCACTGCGCGTGCGCGACGGCGGTTGGAGACCACTGCGCGCGCGCACGATGGCGGGGGCGGGGGGTGGACCACTGCGCGTGCGCGACGGCGGTTGGAGACCACTGTGCGCGCGTACGATGGCGGGGCGGGGTAGACCACTGCACGTGCGCGTCGGCGGTTGGAGATCACTGCGCGTGCGCGATGGCGGCGGGGGGGGGGGGGGGTAACCACTGCGCGTGCGCGACGGCGGTTGGAGATCACTGCACGTGCGCGACGGCGATTGGAGACCACTGCACGTGCGCGCGGGCTGGGCGCAGACACCCCCTGGCGCTGCCGCTGCCATGGACGCATCCGGCGCCCGGCTCATCGGCGGCTGCCTCCTCACTCCGACCCTCAGGACGGAGCACAGTGTCACTCCGGACACCGGCCGTCGGCACGCGAGGGCATCACCTGGGTTTGGCGACCACCGACGCGCCGCCCCCCTCCCTCCCCTCAGACCATACTAGACACCTCACCCTCCCAGACCAGTCACCCCCCCCCCCTTTCCAGACCCCCTTCCCCCAGACCAGGCACTCCCCTCCATACCAGACACACCCCCAGAACAGACACCCACCTCCAGTCCCACACCCAGACCAGATATCCCCTCCCAGAGCAGACATCCCCCTGCCCCCAGATCAGACATCCCCCTGCCCCCAGATCAGTCACCCTCCCTCCCCTTTCCAGATCCCCCAGACCAGGCACTCTACTCCAAACCAGACCCCCCCCCCCCCGACCAAACACCCCCTCCACCCAGACTAGACACTCCCCAACCCCAGACACCCCCCCCCCCCCCCAGACCAGACACCTCTCCATAATAAACATTAACAAATCCAAACTGCTCGCAGCTGACACACTGATATCTAAATGACATGAAAATCACAATTGCCCAGAAACTGGTCCCTGATGATGGCAGGCTGATTAAAACCAAGAGATGTCAGGTGTCTGGAAACAGCAAGTAAAAATTGAATGACTATTCGAAGCACTGCGACATGTAAGCAAAATGCATTATGAAATATTGAATGTGGTAATATTGTGATTCATTCATTTTCCGACTATATCATTGTAAATGTGATCACTTCAATAAAAGTTAGAGGCTAACTGTGTTCATTGTCTAAGTTTAATTGCTGGAAGCAGGCTAATAAAAATTAGGTGCAGTTGTGTAGCCTACATTTACAATTTGTTTCGTTAGGTCTACATTTGTGTCTGCCAATATTCGATATCAAATGGTTTATTAATGGAAACAGTATGGCTCCCAAAACAATCCTAGGCAAAATGGCATTGTATTTTCTCTCTCTCATCACAACTTTCTTGTAGCTTACGACTAAGTTAATACCAATCATAAAAGTAATGCTTGCTAGGCAATCTTCATAAGAAACAAAATTCATAAAGTGAAACATTTTGTAGTTATAGCAGAGACTGGGACACATGAGAGCAGGTTGAAAAAACCAAGGCAACGAAAGCTTTTTGTGTGTTCGCGCGTGCACAACTTCCCCGGCCCGCATGAAGTTACATTTTGCCCAAACCGGCCCATGACCTAAAATGAATTTAGGGAGTGGATGTGAAAGTGGGATAACATAGAACTAGTGTGAATAGGTGCTCAAATGTCAGCATGGACTCTGTGGGTCTAAAGGTCTGTTTCCATACTGTATTTTTTAAACTAAAAAACTAAAACTAAATACTTGTACAGATAAAAGAGTGGTTACTCTACTGCTGATTTTGCATGTGTCCAATATGAATCCCAAACTCACCTGTATCTGGTTTTTCCACTCTGCAGTACTGCTTCGATTGCAGTCTTTTGACTTTCCGAGTATGAAATACAATTCTTTAATTGATCCAGAATGGAAATATCAGATTCCGGGATAACTGAGGCTGTGAGATCACAGACCAATCCACCCAGTACTGTCACACTCTTCCTTGAGAGATCATTGCCTGTAACTTTCTGCAATTGCAACAAAATGACTATTATTAAACCATCATTGAAATGCCCTTTTACCACACAAATGCAATCAATCTTATATCAATGAAGATAGACACAAAAAGCTGGAGTAACTCAGCGGGTCAGACAGCATCTTTGGAGAAAAGGAATGGGTGACATTGGGTGATGGGAAACGTCACCCATTCCTTCTCCAGAGATGCTTCCTGTCCCACTGAGTTACTCCAGCCTTTTATGACTATCGGTTTAAACCAGCATTTGCAGTTCCTTCCTACACGTTATATCAATAAAGAGGACATTAACATGACATAACAAAGGCCTTAATTACAAAGGTACTAGTAATACAATGTTTCAGAAACATTTGGACAGGTACATGGATAGGATAGGTTTAGAGGTGTATATGGGCCAAATGCAAACAGGAGGCCTAGTAAGGGCAAGGGCAAGTTGGGCCGAAGGGCTGTATGACTAATTGACGGATAATATTGAGGAAGTAACATCAGAGATTTACATTATAATGGTCGGAAGTAAATTTGGAAAAATGAATGGGAAACAGTACCAGGTAATTTTACAATTTTGTATTTTTGGAGTCAAGAATGTAATTGTCATATGTACCAAAACTTAATGAAATTCTTACTTGCAGCAGCACAACAAGTGTATAAACACAGTCCTCAGTAGATAATATAACAAGCAAAGAGAAAAAAAAGTTCACAATAAGAATTTCAGTAATGGATCAACAAGCTACAATGGAATATTGGGTGCACTATTCTCTTTGAATAAACACCAGGCTCTCTTTGGTTACTATTAGGCATATTATCCTTACCAAACATGTAAGGGCATTAGCCAACAGATTTTGCCTTCTAGTTGAACCTTTCGGTAAGATATTAATGTTTGCTTTTCCAACAGCTTTGAAGAATGCCTCGCAGTTTTGAGATTTTCTGAAGTTTGCAGAGCTGCGATGTGAGAAATACATTTATTAATCGTGTTAACTAATCAATGTTTCTCTTTAAAATACCAGGCGCAATGTGTCCAGTTTAAGAAAATTTCAAGTTACACTTGTGAAAATTAGAATTAAATTAATAAATGAGTACCAGTAAAAACTGAGTATCAGTAAAAATCAGTAAATAAAAATGCAAAGAATATCAAGATTCAGAAGGAAAAAAAAATGTGATTATACAAATTTAGTGCCTTACAATTAATGACAGTAATGGTTTTACAATTATAATGAAATGGCATCATAAGGCTTTCTTTCACGATGAATGATCTAAAAGAATAAAAACTTACTTGAAATATAGCAAAACATCAGGAGGCAATGCATCTATGGCAACTGGTGTCTTTTCAGAATTTTGTCTGAAATATATACATCTCAGCTGCAAGAAATACAATGGATAAATTATTAGATGAGCATTGACATTAGCCAAAAGGAATTGTAAAGCATTGCGAGTGTGGTTTGTACATTCTCCACAAATGAGAACTAATAAGCAGATGAGTTCTTCAGACCGACTTTTCATTTTGCACCTGCAAATATCAAGTAAATTCCCCCCCCACCCCACCCTGCCTGTCTTTCCTCTGTCCCCCCACTTGCCTCGCACAGCTCTTTCAAACTCTGCCCCTCTCACTTCAAATCTTTTCACTGTATCTCGATACATAAACCAGCACCAATACCAACATGTTGTTTTCTATAATTTCAAGCAACCTTTGCTTTTCCCCTCTCCGTCCCTCCCCCACCCTAGATGTCCTACTAGTTTCACTGTCGTCCTGCTTAGTTTCACTATTTGAATCTACTAATTATCACCTTTTCCACTGGCCACAATGGAATATTGTGGGCTCCACCTTTCCTTGATCATCGTTGCTGGCATTGATTTGTTCTTTTCATTTAATTAATCTTTCTTTGTACCTTTTCATACCTCTAGTTTCCCTCAACCCTGACTCTCAGTCTGAAGAAGGGACTCGATCCAAAACGTCACCTATTCCTTTTCTCCAGAGATGCTGCCTGACCAGCTGAGTTACTCCTGCATTTTGTGTCTCCAACATATCCACGTGCTGTTTACAATTTGCTTTTTTACTCTCAAATTGGTATTTCTCCATTTCCCATGGGCCCACCTAATCTTGACAGCAAATCTTTATTCCTAACCAACACGTTAGCAGTAATAGTCAGACACTTTTACCTTCCTTAGGGCTAAAGGAATCAAGGGATATGGGGAAAAAGCCAGAACGGGGTACTGATTTTGGATGATCAGCCATTATCATAATGAATGGCGGTGCTGGCTCGAAGGGCCGAATGACCTACTCCTGCACCAATTTTCTATGTTTATGTTTCCTGCATTAGGTGCTTGTGAAGCAACTTACCTGACTTTCATCAAGCACAACCCTTTTCTCCTTCATTGTTTGAACAAGCCGGATAAATGAAGTGGAATTCAGTGTCTTCACCGCACCGCAGCTGAAGCCTTGCAGGACAGAGGGTGAGAATCTGGAATAAATAAGGGCTTTGTTAGGTCATTCACCTACCAATGTTAAGCCTGTTTCTCTCCGTCCGTAAAGCAACATGGGCACGAGTTCTGGACAATGCTGCTTTCTACAGATCAAGTTCCCAGGTGACAACTAAAACTGACTTACTGGCAGAAGTCATGGTTTTCCCTTGTGATACAGATAGAGATACAGTGCAGAAACAGGCGCTTTGGCCCACCGGGTCCGCACCGACCAGTGATCCCCGCACATGAACACAACCCCACACACACCAAGGACAATTTTACATTTATACCAAGCCAATTAACCTTCAAACCTGCACAGTTTTTTGAATATGGGAGGAAACCGGAGATCTCGGAGAAAACTCATGCAGGTCAAGAGGAGAACGTACAATGGATCTGGCCAGTGATGTTGCCAGACCTGCTGAGTTACTCCAGCACTTTATGTCTTTTATTTTGCTTGAGAATTGTTGGTTTCTTAGATTCTTGCACTTTATCTGTTCATTTATGTGTATATATATATATGGTCTAGGCCAGTGGTTCTCAACCTTTTTTCAGTGATGTACCCCCTGTGAAATATTTTTTCAGCCAAGTACCCCCTAACCAGCGCAAAAATCTTTTAAAGATTTTAAAATCTCACGTACCCCCTGGAGTGCCTTCACGTACCCCCAGGGGTACGCGTACCCCCATTTGAGAACCACTGGTCTAGGCTATATAGACACACTGAACTGTTCTGTATTTATGCTTACAATACTCCGTTGTGCTGAGACATATGACAATAAACTCTCTTTACTTGACAATTGTGCACACTTCCATTTTGATCCATGGTCACAAAGGGCTATTGAAGATTGTTATTTTTTCTTTTGCCAGAGGTTGGCACGGAGGCACAGCATGTTGCTGCATTACAGCACCAGAGACCTTGGTTTGATCCTGACTACGTGTGCTGTCTGTAAAGAGTTTGTATGCTCCCCCTGTGATCTGCGTGGGTTTTCCCTGTTCGATCCCATACTCCAAAGACTTAGGTTTGTAGGTTAATTGGCTTGATAAAACTGTCCCAAGTGGGTGTAGGATAGTGTTAGTGTATCAGGTGATCGATGGTTAGCAAAGGGCTTGTTCCCACGTTGTATGACTCTAGTTCTCCACAAGCATAAAAGGCTGTGAGTTGTTTTTGCCCTCACGGAACAACCAGTGTTATCCTTGTTACCAATTACTTAAAGCTATTTCCCTTGGAACACAATCAAGTTGGAATTTACTGGTATTTTGCTGGATCTAGATCTAGGATTCCGTTGTGTACAGGCATATACTGAACATAAACAAACTTAGTAAATATTACTCACATGTCATAATTGATATTGATTTGGACAGTTCTTTCAAAGAACACGGCAGACTGTGGATGAAATCATATAAAACATTAATATACTAAACTAGTGACTAGATTGAGTCATACAGCACATAAACGTATTCCGCTTGGGTAGCTTAAACAATGGTGTGAACATTGAATTCTCTAATTTTAGATATCAGCCTGAACCCCTCCCTTCCTCCCCCACCCCTTTTGTTCCCGCTCCCCATCCCCCTCTCTTCCCCGAGCACCCATTTTCTCCATTATCCTGCCCTCTTTCCCACTCCCCAGTCCCCTTCCACCCATATCCTTCCCTCTGGCTTCACATTTCACTCCTCTTCTCTCCTTATCATCTTTATCCATCCATCTGCCAATCAACCTCCTCCCCCCCCCCCCCCTCACCTGTATCCACCTATCACTTGCCAATCATTGTGCTGCCCCCTACCTCTTTTCCAGCTGGTCAAGTAACATCTGTCCAGAGTCAGATAATATCTGTGCAGCTTACTTAGTTTAAAGATACAGCACGGAAACAGGCCCTTCAGCCCACCGAGTCCACACTGACCAGCGATCCGCGCACATTAACACTATCTTACAAACACTAGGGACAATTTACATTTATACCATGCCAATTAACCTACAAACCTGTACGTCTTTTGGAGTGTGAGAGGAATCTGAAGATCTCGGAGAAAACCCACGCAGGTTACGGGGAGAACGTACAAACTCCATACAGACAGCACCCACAGTCGAGATCGAACCCGGGTCTCTGGCGCTGTAAGACAGCAACTCTACCGCTGCGCCACCGTGCCGCCCTTCTCTCCACTACC
Source organism: Amblyraja radiata (assembly GCF_010909765.2). NCBI lineage: Eukaryota > Metazoa > Chordata > Chondrichthyes > Rajiformes > Rajidae > Amblyraja > Amblyraja radiata. Next base: position 37,444,055 of record NC_045977.1, read on the forward strand.
ACAATTTTGGTCACCCAAAATATCACCGATTCACACCCTCCAGAGATGCTACCTGCCCCGCTGAGCTATTCCAACACTTCGTGTTGTTTTTGTAAAGCAGCATCTGCAGTTCCTTGTGTCTACACTGAGCAACCACTCCATTCACATTAAACATAATTGAACTTTCAAAAACTGTTGCCATTTACCTGACTGGGAACCCACTGCTTGTCGTTCACATCTTCAAGAATTAGGTCTGAATTTAACAGCGCAGGAGGGATTTCCTTGGCTAAAACAGACGGGATTTTCTTCACTATTGTTTGAGGATCTTTCTCGCTCCTCAGCACCTGAGTTAGAATGACAAAGAAGTTCAAAAGGTCATAAGTGATAAGAGCAGAATTATGCAATTCAGTCCATCAAGTCTACTTTGCCATTCAAATATGGCTAATCTATCTCCCCCTCTCAACCCCATTCTCCTGCCTTAACCCCATTACCCCCGACACCCACACTAATCAAGAATCTATTTCTATCTCTGCCTGAAAAATATCCATTGACGTGGCCTCCACAGCCTTCTGTGGCAATGAATTGCACAGATTTACCACCCTCTGACTAAAGATATTCCACCTCATCTCCTTTCATTCTGAGGCTGTGACCTCTGGCCCAAGACTGGACCAAATCCGGCTGAAATCAAAACAATAGTCTGTGACAGCAAATGGGGATGTTAACAATCATTAGTCTGCTGAAGAAGAATAGGAAGGGGGGAGGGGGGGGCACCAAGAATGAAGGGGGAACCCGATAACAAAGGGGGGACCCGGTGGGGTGGGGGTGCGGGGGGTGGGGGGGGAGTGTGATACTGCCATGTGCGACGGCAGGCAGTAGATAGGACTGTTCTGTGAACATTTGTAACTCTGTTGGTGGCAACACATGTGCACTGCCTAGGTGAGGTCTTTGACATGATTTAAACCTGGTTAGAAATATAGAAGCATAGAAAATAGGTGGAGTAGGCCATTCGGCCCTTCGAGTCAGCACCACCATTCAATTTGATCATGGCTGATCATCTAAAATCAGTACCCCGTTCCTGATTTCTCCCCACATGCCTTGATTCTGTTAGCCCTATAAGCTATATTGAACTCTATTTTGATTATATTGTGAATTGGCCTCCACTGCTTTCTGTGACAGAGAATTCTACAGATTCACAACTCTCTGGGTGAATTTTTTTTTCCTCAGTCCTAAATGGCCTACCGCTTATTCTTAAACTCTGACCCCTGGTTCTGGACTCCCCCGACATCAGGATTTTTTCCCCTGCATCTAGCCTGTCCAATCGCTTAAGAATTTCATATGTTTCTACTGTAAGATGCCCTCTCATCCTTCTAAATTCCAGTGAATATAAGCCCAGACGATCTATTATGGTTGGGTTGTAGGCAAAACAAAAGCATTGCACTGTACCTAGGTACAAGCGACAATAAAGTATAATTGAATCATTGAGAAGGAAACAAATGATAACAAATCCGTGAGGATACCACATCACTCACCTGCAGAACACAAATCAATCTTATCGGTTGCGGTGCTGCCCCAATGTTCTCCACAAACGTCACTTCAGTGAATAGCTCTTTGAACACCTCTGGATTAATCCGTGCGAACACCCTGGTTGGAATGCCTGACACCAAGCTGCCCAGTCTCAGCAGATTCTGTGTGTTGTTGACCTGATCGTTTAAAAAAAAAAAAAAAAAAAATTGGTACAAAAGGATTCAGAAATCAGAGGTGCAAAGGTGCTGGTGCAGGACTCCCAAAAGGTATGAATGTTGATTTCACAAATTTCAAGTAACCCTCTCTCTCCACCCTTCCTTCACCGTGGTCGTCCTGCTAGTTTCACTGTTCGTATCCCCTTGTTATCAGCTAAACCACAGCCAACAATAGACCTTTGTGGGCTCATTGGCCTTCAATTCCAGCTCTGATATGTTCTGTACTTTTTTTTACATCTCTCGTTTCCCTCTCCCCTGACTCTCAGTCTGAAGGGTCTCGACCCGAAATGTCACCTATTCCTTTTTTTCCCCAGGGATGCTGCCCGACCCGCTGATTTACTATCTTCCCAAAAGGTTAATTTGCAGGTTGAGGCAGTCGTAAGGAAGGCAAATGCAATGTTGCCATTCATTTTGTGGGGACTAGAATATAAATAGCAAGGATGTAACGCTGAGGCATTGGTGAGGTCACATTTAGAATATTGTGAGCAGTTTTGGACATCATATCTGAGGAAGGATGTGCTGGCATTGGAGAGGGTCTGGAGGAGATTTATGAGAATGATCCTGGGGATGATTGGGTTAATGTAGGAGGAGCGTTTGAAGACTCTGGGACAGTACTTGCTGAAATTTAGATGGATAAGTCTATGTGGTATATTGAAACATACCAGTTAATGCAAGGTCCAGATAGAGTGGACGTAGAAAGGCTCTTTCCAGTAATAGGACAGTCTAGAACCGGAGGGCACAGCCTCAGAATAACAGAACATACCTTTAGAATGGAGATAATTAGGATTTTTGTGAACTAAAGGGTGGTGGTGAATCTGTGGAATTCATTGCCACAGACATTTGCGGAGGCCAAGACAGCTGGTATTTTTACAGTGGAGATTGCCAGATTCTTGATTATAACCATATAATAATAACCATATAACAATTACAGCACGGAAACAGGCCATCTCGACCCCTCTAGTCCGTGCCGAACACATAATCTCCCCTAGTCCCATATACCTGCGCTCAGACCATAACCCTCCATTCCTTTCCCATCCATTAGTACGGGTGTCTGGGGTTATGGTGAGAAGGCAGGAGAATGTGAGAGGGAGAGATAGATCAGACATGATTGAATGGGGAGTAGACTTGTTGGGCCGAATGGCCTAATTCTACTAGAATTTGTCTTAATATTGAAGCCATATTTCAGTGGATAGTGAGAGATGGGAAGATTATCTGCATCTGATTTTCTTATTACAGCAAAGCTAAAAAGCAACCAGCACAAATATATCTTCGGTGTAAGCCAGTATCTGCTGTTCCTTCCTACATGGTACAAATATACAATTGGTTTATTATCATTTCATTCACTGTATATTCAAAGTAATCTCTTTCATTTGTAGATTTTTCAGCTGTTACCTGGAAGTCCTGTTTGAGTAACTTGTCCACGATGATTTTAGCCTGGCCCATATTCCAGCCTTTAACTTTACTCAGGCTTGGCAGAGCTTCCTGGAGATTGTTCCCTTCAATGCTTCTAATCTGTGAGAATGACAGTCCAACTGCTGTTTGTCCAAAACTACTCAGAGTGCTGACTGTGAAGTTGTCAAACTTGCTCACGAGAAATATTGAGAGCTGCAAGAAACAGAAGTAACGTTAAAACTTGAAGACGCAAGGAACTTCAGTCTAGTTTTAGTGTAGTTTAGTTTATTTGGTTTAAAGATACAGCGCAGAAACAGGCCCTTGGGCCCACCAGGTCCGCACTGACCAGCGATCACCCAGTACACTATCACACAGTAGGGACAATTTACAATCTTTATCAATGCTGATTAACTGCCAAACGTGTATGTGTTGGAGGAAACCGGAACAACCAGGAAAACCCATGTGGTCACGGGGTGAACGTTCAAAATCCGTACAGACGGCACCCGTAGTCATGATTGAACCTGGGTTTCTGGCGCTGTAAAGCAGCAACTCTACCGCTGTAGATCTGGACATTCCTGTCATGTGTATCAAGGTGCAGTGAAAAGCTTTTGTTTGAGTGCTATCCGGTCAAAGAAAAGGCTATACATGAATAAAATCAAGCCTTCCACAGTGCACAGATAAAGGATAAAGGGTTGAGACAAATACAAAGTGCAGGACTGCTCATCCTGTCAGGCAGAATCTCTAGAGGGAATGAACAGACAGTGTTTTAAATCAGGACCCTTCAGACTCACATTCTGAAAACTTTATCAAATTACTATTTAAAAGAAATGGTGATATTTATTTTGTATCTGAATGTTCCCATTGCTTTTGGTGTCAATAGGGGTGGTGGGAGAGAGAGGACTTCTGTTTTAAGGATAAGGGCACATGAAATGTAATGTGAATGTGTGTCACTTTAGGGATGAATTGCTCTACATTCCTGAAAATAAAAACTGCTCAAGATGCGCAAAACAATGTTGTACATCTTGGCTGGCAGATAAATTAAGAATTTGGAAGCAGTGAAGAAATTGCTTTCAGATCCCAAGAGCTTCATAAACATCTAATAGAGAAACGGTGAAAATCTAGAAGCTGATAAGCTCATTAAATTGGGAGCCATTCTGAGTACTAAGTATTCTCCCCCTACCCCCACTCACCGCTCCCCTCCCCATCCCTTCCCCCCCTCTCCTTCCCATCCCCAATCTCTCCCCATCACCTCCCTCTCTCCATCTCCCCTCTCCATCTCCCCTCTCCTTCGCCCTCTACCTGTATACTCCACCTCCTACCCCCCCTCTCTCACCTCCCCCCCCCCCCCCCGTGTGTGTGGGGGGTGGTTAGTATGCGTGTGAAGCCGCAGCAAACCCCCCCCCCCCCTCTGCAAACGCATGTTGGGGAAACAGACCCAACGGGTCTGCACTTGGTCTAGTATAATTTTAAAAATTAAACTCCACAATTTTCACGCAGCTCGTAGTCACTGCTTCACGCGCCAGAGACTCGGGCACAATCCGGGCACAATCTGTCTATTGGAGTTTGCATGTTCTCCCTGTGACTTCATGGGTTTCCTCCAAGTGCTCCGGTTTCCTCCATCATCCCAAAGATGTGCGGGCTTGTAGGTTAATTGTCCCTCTGCAAACTGCCCATAGAGTGTTGGGAGTGGATGAGAAAGTGGGGATAACATAGAACTAATGTGAAAGGGTGATCAATGGTTAGTGTGGACTCTGTAGGCCGAAGGGCCTATTTTCATGCTATATATCTAAACTAAAAGCTAAATCGGTGCATCTATCTCAGTACCACGCGAGACGTTTACAGATGCTGATCTTTTTACCTTCCGTTGTTCCTCTGCCAGAATCGTTGTATCAGCAGTTCTGTTGGGTGAAGTGCTCAGCCCACAAACATCATTCACTCTTCCGATTAAGGCCAGAGTTTGCTCCACGTTCAAGGATGTGAGTACATCAGTACCGTAAATGAAACAAACCAAGGAGCTTGGCAAACTGCAAAAAGAAGACAGTTGTATGATTAGTTTGTGTGGCTTTAATGGTGCCTTGCATTCATTTTCAATCTACCACCAATATACAACAAATGTAATTGAAACATGGAAGGCCGACATGCCTATATCTTAAGAAGTTAGATGATACAGGTGTAAAGCATATTAATTATTATAAGAACAATCCATTGGCACACTTTATACTCTTATACACATGAAGAGTTAAACATGTACTTCATGCCTTCTTTAATAAAAGTGGACAAACTATTCCCTTTATCATGATTCTGTACACTGTGGACGGCTTGATTGTAATCATGGATTGTCTTTCCGCTGACTGGTTAGCCCGTAACAAAAGCTTTTCACTGCACCTCGTTACACGTGACAATCAACTAAACTCAACTCAATTCAACACAGCTCCTGAGAAATAATGTTCCCAGATTCTGATCCTCGTAACCTCACTTTTTCTTCAACTCCAACACTCTTGCTATTAAGGCCTTCCGAGACATTCACTGCTCATGTCAGCAAGATCCCTTTGTTCTTCAGGTCATCTTTATCTGTTTAGATTCCACATTGAAGTACATAATCTCACACTTTCCAGCATTAAACTGCATTGGCATCAAACAGCAACTCTTCTGCATCCAGTTGCAGATTCCACATACCAATATGAGAATTCTCCCCTTAATACCCACTGACTTCAGTTTTGCCAGAACTCCCTGATGCCTCTCTCATTCAAAGCCAGAGACTTCCCTCTCACCTTCTTCACTTCTTTTGTTGGGCCAAATGCATTCAGGTGGAACTCATGTAGATGAGGCATGTGAGTTGGCATGGGAAAGTTGGGACAAAGGGCCTGTTTCCATGCTGTATGACTATGAGATGCGGAGCTAAACGTTGGTCCCAAAATGCAGTTTGGACCACATGGGGTCGGATCATAAGGAGATAGGAGTAGAATTAGGCCGTTCGGCCGATCAAGCCTATTCTGCCATTCAATCATGGCTGATCTATCTCTCCCTCCTAACCCCATTCTCCCCATAACCTATGACACCTGGACTAATCAAGAATCTATTTATCTCATGTATGTGCAGCCAGGCACCTTGATGATACCCAAACCTAGCAAGTTACTCGCAGGGAAATGTCACAAGAGGACAGTATCATCTCCCTCATTGAGACCCTCAGACCATCTTTAGTCGAACTTTACTGCACTTTAACTTGCACTAAACATTATTCCCTTTATCCTGTATGTGTACACTGTGAACGGCTTGATGTATAGTCTTTCCGCTGACTGGATAGCACGCGACAAAAGAGATTTTCCGTGTACCTTGGTGCTCGTGACAATAAACTAAACTAAACAGTAACCATTGATGGCAAAGCCATAAAATAAAATTAAAATTAAAAAATGGTGTACCTTTCCACGTAAATAAAATAACTAAATCAACTCTTCTCAGACAGCATTTTAGCATCCTTGCCAATGTTAGTTTTAAACTAATATGTTCAAACTATTCCTTTTTACCATGAGAAATATTTCACCCATCATACCTTGAAGCGTTAAAAACGGAATTATTCTTCGCCAGCAAGTTAATGAAGAACTTTGACACTTCAGTGGACAATGTCAGACTTTCTAAGAGAGCCTGGTTTTCAAGGTTGGCTGTAAACTCTTGAATCTAAGTGGAGTTTGAGAGAAGTTATTCAGTCAATCATGAAAACTGTTTATTTCTTCCAACAACAAAAAAACATGTTCCCTTGTATTTCTCAGCAGAGCTATGATTTATTCAAAACATGAAACCAGCGAACACCCCCCCCCCTCCTCCCCCCAATTTTTGATGGTCTAACATCTGACAGAAAAGAATAACTGGTTTTATTATGCAGCTTATGTTGATATTAGCATCACAAGAAGCAAGGCGAGGTCAGAGTCAAGAGATGTCACAGAGCTGGAAACAGACAGTGGCTTGTGGTTGGAAGCTCATCTCAGAGTTAAAATCAACGACAAATTGTTTGGTCAGCACCCCACCGTTGTCAGGATTAGTAAAGGTGGCCGGAGAATAGTTTGGAGTGAGATCCAAAGTCTCAATCTTTGCAATCATTAATTGTAAGAAATGTTCTCCTCATCCAATATTGGAAAAGCAGAAAGACAAGTTAGAGATAGTCTCTAAAGAGGGGATGGTTTAAACCAAAGATAGATACAACATGTTGGGAGTAACTAGCGGGACAGGCAGCATCTCCGGAGAAGGAAGAGGCGACGTTTTGGGTCGAGACCCTTCTTTAGATGGGGCCTGTTGGTCAGCATGGGCAAGGTGGGCCGAAGGATTTGTTTCTATGCTGTATGACTCTGACTCTATGAGATGTGGAACTCATTGGTCCTGGTGTATAGGTGTGACACAATTCGTTTATTTAAATTAGTCTAAAATTAAAACAAAATTATTATCTTATGCATGCATATCATGAAATGCAACTTTTAAACTCTCACTTCAGTGTTTATAATGCATTGGCCAACAAGACAAGTACTGTAAAGCCTGCAGTGGTGGATTCAATCCATGTGCAATGCTTAATTGAAACACTGGGCCTGCAAAATCTAATGGGCAGCGGGTAGAGCTGCTGCCTCACAGCGCCGGAGACCCAGGTTCGATCCTGACTACGGATGCTTGTCTGAACAGAGTTTGTACGTTCCCCCCGTGACCTACGTGGGTTTCCCTGGGACCTCCGGGTTCCTCCCACACTCCAAAAAAGTACAGGTTTGTAGGTTAATTGGCTTAGTAAAATTGTAAATTGTCCCTTGTGTGTGTAGGATGGTGTTAGTGTGCGGGGATCGCTGGTCGGCGCGGACTTGGTGGGCCGAAGGGCCTGTTTCCACGCTGTAGCTCTGAACTTAACTAAGTGCATTAAGTGCTTACTATGACCTATGCACAGGAAAGTGGAACTGAGTAGCAGGGAGAAGTGAGTGGGGAGCAGCTGCAGTTTTTAAAGGAAAAATCAATCTCCTGAAGGTTTGTCAGGACATTTTTTAGATCTGAACCTATTGGAGTGAAACGTGCAGAACTTTGGAGCAGTAGTAATTTGGGAGTTTTCTTTAAATAATAGAGGGGCAATTTGTCAACGTTCCTTGACATTAGGCTCAAGGACTGTAGATTAGGAAGGCAAGGACAAATTGGGCCTTAACTATGTGTAAGAAAGAACTATAGATGATGGTTTAAATCAAAGGTAGACACAAAATGCTGGAGTAACTCAGCGGGTTAGGCAGCATCTCTAGAGGGAATGAATGGGCGACTGAAGAAGGGTCTGAGTTACTCCAGCATTTTATGTCTACCTTGAGCCTTAATTATCCTACCAGCATGCAAAAGAGTAAATATGTTGATAGCTTTTAATGATTAATTCTGAAAAAAATACATGTGAACACCTCAGAGTATGTAACCAAACCACTGGGGTAGGAGCATTAAACTAGTTAATGCCTTCAATGGCAAGTTAGTGATAAATTCTCAGATGGTCAACAAAATGCATACCTGTGCTTCATTATCAAAGAAGGACTGAAGATCAACAAGAGACATTTGATTCATAAATAGTCCCAGGTAGTTAACAAACCATGCAGTGGAGTTCAGGGCTGTATCATTTGCAACATAGCATTTTGGTTTGGAACCTGTCACATGGTGTAAACAATATTGGAATTAGTAATGGATAGATACATGATGGCGAGTTGAAAGCCAGTTACAAAGCTTTATGATTATTTAACTGCAATCTACTCATAAAATATAAAACTTTTTTTGAGAGCTTAAGCAATATTTTCTATTACACCAGCAGCTGGCACTTATGAAACCAGTATGCAACTCCAACCCAAAGGGGCCACCCTTGTGGCCAAGTAACAAGTCGAATAACTTTGAACTTGACGGGTACAAGATGGCGGTGTTAACATGGCGACTCTTGTGTTATGCCTCAGTGTAGTCAGGTATTCTTACATTCTTGTAAGATTTTGTATGCAAAAAAGGAATTTCACTGTACCCGACAATAATGTGCTGTTGAAATGTCCCAATGCATCTCACATACATTACACTGCTCTCATCACACAAACAGAATATTTTGAAATGAGAGACACTTATTACCTTTTTGTAGATAAACTCTGATGCCATTGTAGATTTCTTTCCGTCTAATTGTGCAGAGGTCAGCATAGCGGCCAACGAATGCTTGAACACTAAATGTGAAATATATGTACACGTTAATGTTTAATCGTAGTTTAGTTCTGAGATACAGCATGGAAACAGGCCCTTCGGCCCATCGAGTCCCTGCTAACCATCGATCACCCGTTCGCATGAGTTCTAGTTTATCCCACTTTCTCATCCACCCTACACACCAGGGACAATATACAGAGCCCAATTAACCCACAAGTCTTTGGGATGGGGGAGGAAACCAGAGCATCCAGATATAATTTTTTTTTAGTTTTGCTTAATTTTCCAGCATTTTCTATTTTTGCTTAACATCAATTGTGAGTTTATTATGAAATGCAAGTAGTTCAGAAAGTGGTTTATCTGATCTGATTGGATAGAATACAAAACAAAGCTTTTCGCTGTATCTCGGTACACGTGACAATAATAAACCTAAAATCCGACCTCTTGTGTTTTAATCGGTATTCCCATTGAAATTTGGTTTGAAAACAGTGGTGGAAATGGACATAACTTTAGAAAGGAGATGAGGAGGAATTTGTTTAGTCAGAGGGTGGTGAATCTGTGGAATTCATTGCCACAGGCGGCTGTGGAGGCCAATTCACTGGATGTTTTCAAGAGTTAGATTTAGCTCTTAGAGCTAAAGGAATCGAGGGATATGGGGAAAAGGCAGGAACGGGGTACTGATTTTAGATGATCAGCCATGATCATATTGAATGGCGGTGCTGGCTCGAATGGCCAAATGGCCTACTCCTGCACCTATTTTTCTATGCTGCTGCACCCGCTGAGTTTCTCCAGCATTTTTGTGTACCTCCTATTTTTCTATGTTTCTATATTACGGGCAGAAGGCAGGGGAATGGGATCGAGTGAGAATGGTAGATCAGCTATGACTGAATGACAGACTGGACGATGAGACAAAAGTCCTAGTTCTGTTCCTGTGACTTTAAAAATCCTCCCTCCACCAATCAAAGTTGTCTTCAAATAGCATTACTGAACTCTTGAAGCATGATGAATTCTAAGCAATCAACAGTCTACACTGGACATTGGTGAAGTTTGTTAGAAATGGATGCGAGTCTACTTACATTTTCCTGTAGGGAAGGCACTCGATTCCCAGGGTGATGTTGGAAACGAGGAGTTCGGTGGTGATGAACGGTAGGTACGGCTGCAGCCTGACATTAAGCCACTTCGCCACCTCTGTGTCATTGTTTTCAGGCAGGACAACTGTCGCAAAATACGTCCAAAAAACCTGTATGAGCGCAGCTCGATTCTCACCCGTCAGCGGACTCTGTAAACCACAGTGGGAAACGGACATATTTTATTTCAAAGAAAAGCAACAGAACACTTTATTGGGTTAATATTAATCCATTTTTAAAAGTTTAAAAATTCCATATCATAATCTTACAAAATAGGTATTTAAATACAAAAGGAAGGAACTGCAGATATATTAGGAAGGAACTGCAGGCATGTATGCATATACTCACTGAACTTTTTTCTGAATTATTATATTATTTACATTGTTTACATATACTGTTGTATATTCTGTTTGCATATTCTGCCAGTAAGAATTTCATTGTTCTGTCTGGGACATATGACAATAAAACACTCTTGACTCTTGGTTTATACCAATGATAGATGCAGAGTGCTGGAATAACTCAGCGGGACAGGCAGCATCTATTGAGAAAGAGGATAAGTGATATCCAATCCTGGTCCTGAACCGAAACATAGTTATCAATTTTCTCCAGAGATGCTCCCTGGCCCATTGAGTTCTCCAGCATTTGTGTCATAGTCATAGAGTGATACAGTGTGGAAACAGGCCCTTCGGCCCAACTTGCTCACACCGATCAACATGGTCCAGCTACACTAATCCCACCTGTCTGCATTTGACCCATATCCCTCCAAACCTGTCCTGTTCATGTACCTGTCCAATTATTTCTTAAATGTTAGGATATTCCCTGCCTCAACTACCTCCTCTGGCAGCTTGTTCCATACAACCAACCAACCTTTCTGTGAAAAATTACCCCTCAGATTCCTATTAAATCTTTTCCCTTTCACCTTAAACCTACAGTACGTCCTCTGGTCCTTGATTCACCTACTGGGCAAGAGACTCTGTGCATCTACCCGATCTATTCCTCTCATGATTTTATACACCTCTATAAGATCACCCCTCATCCTGTGCTGTACTGTTCCAAGTTGTAAATCACTATCAGCAATTTATCCCAACACATTCATGATTGGAAACATGAAAATAATATTTCAAACTTACGTCTCGGGTCTTTATGTTGAAATTATCGACGAATGTATCCACATTCTGTCTGGATAGATAACGGGATAACACTGTGATCAAAATCTTGTCGTCATCAATGAATTCAGGCCTGCTCAACAGATCAGCAAAATCAATGGGATCGATGGTTCTCAACACCTGTAAAACACGAAGAAGAAACACAGATCTTTAGATCAATGGTTTCAATCACTAAAGCATGACTGTACGCTGTTGAATGTTCAAATAAATCTGTATTAAGCAACGACCAAGAAAGCAAACCAACGTCTCTACTTCCTTAGAAGGCTTAGGAAGTTTGGCACATCCCCAACAAACCTCACCAACGTCTACAGATGCACCGTAGAAAGCATTTGATCAGGATACATCACAGCATGGTTTGGGAACAGCTCCATTCAAGACTGCAAGAAATTGCAGAGAATTGTAGATGCAGCCCGGTCCATCACGCAAATTAACCTCCCTTCCATCGGCTCCATTTGCACTTCAAGCTGCCTCGGCAAGGCCAGCAGCATAATCCAGGACCAGTCTCACCCCAATCACTCCATCTTCTTCCCTCTCCCATCATGCAAGAGGCACAGAGGTTTGAAAACGCACTCCTCCAGATTCAGGGAGTTTCTTCCCAGCTGTTACTAGGCAATTGAACTCATCAGGTCCTGACCTCCCATCTACCTCATTGGAGACCTTTGAGCTATTTTTAATTGGTCATTACTGGACTTTATCTTGCACTAAATGTTAGACCCTTTATCCTGTATCTGTACACTGTGGATGGCCTGATTTTAATAATGTATATACTGTTCTCTGATTTGATAGCACGCAACAAAAAACGTTTTGCTGTTTCTCGGTACACGTGACAATAATAAACTAAGCTAGAAACTAATAAAACATCAGCTGTATTTCTGCTTATGGTGATACACTCTTGGAAAATAATTTAAACTATTTTTGCATGCAGGCCTTGCCCTTTAAGCTTTTGTTTCTTTGTTTATTAATCACCATTTGGTCGATGAAGTGATTCTGGGACAAAGGAAATGCTGTGGCTGTTAAACACGTTGGGGATATTTTCAGCTTTGGTTAATTCGTTTGGTGGTAGATAAAGTAACTGCTCAGACTGCCAGAACGTTTTGGCAAGACATACAAATTATGTTGTAACGATAGAGTCATACAGTGCAGAAACACATCCATCCTTTAATAGACACAAAAAGCTGGAGTAACTCAGCGGGTCAAGCAGCATGCCTGGAGAGAAGGAATAGGTGCTGACGTTTCGGGTCGAGACCCTTCTTTAGACTGAGAGTCAGGGGAAATGGAAATGAGAGATATAGACGGTGATATAGAGCTTGATATTGTCAAGCTTGAAAGGGTTCAGAAAAGATTTACAAGGATGTTGCCAGGACTAGAGGGTGTGAGCTATCGGGAGAGCTTGAGTAGGCTGGGTCTCTATTCCATGGAGCACAGGAGGATGAAGGGATATCTTATAGAGGTGTACAAAATCTTGAGTGGAATAGATCAGGTAGATGCACAGTAGAGTATTTTGCCCAGAGAAGGGGAATCGACGGCCAGAGGACAGGTTCAAGGTGAAGGGGAAAAGATTTAATAGGAATCCGAGGTGTAACTTTTTCCACACAGAGGGTGGTGGGTCTATGGAACGAGCTGCCAGAGGAGGTAGTTGAGGCTGGGACCATCCCATCGTTTAAGAAACAGTTAGACAGGTATATGGATAGGACAGGTTTGGAGGGATATGGACCAAGCGCAGGTAAGTGGGACTAGTGTAGCTGTGACATTGTTGGCCGGTGTGGGCGAGTTGGGCCAAAGGGCCTATTTCCACACTGTATCACTCTATGACTGTATATGAATGAAAGATATGTAAAAGGTAACAATGATGAAAGAAAGGTGGAGCCCACAATGGTCCATTGTTGGCTGTGGGCTAGGTGATAACAAGTTATACAGACAGTGAAACTCAAGAAACTCCAGACATCGTCCATCCTTTCGACAGATACAAAATGTTGGAGTAACTCAGCGGAGAAAAGGAATAGGTGACGTTTCGGATCAAGACCCTTTATCTGTGTGCACTGTGGATGGCTTGATTGTATTCATGTACAAATCAAGCCATCCACAGTATTCATGAATACTATATCCGCACTATACCTCGGCACATGTGACAATAATAAACTAAGCTATGTGGTCTATATCCTATTACCCACCTGTTTGTGTGCCTGTCTAAATGCCTCTTAAATGTTGCTACTGTATCCACTTCCACCTCCACCCCATACACAAATTTGCTTCTTACCTCAGCAAGGCGATTCGAAGGAATCTGCAGGAACGTATCCTTCAGGGTTAGAAATTCAGAATAATTTTGGTAATGGTCGTAGAGATAAAAAACAAAGCTGGTGTTCTCATAGCAGAGGAGAGGGAATGCTGAAGTGAAAGGAAAGATATATTTGGTTACTTTCTGAACAATGATTAGTCTCATGATCAGACGATAAAGCATCTTAAACATGAGTTAACAGATCAGATGTTAAGTTTCTATAAATAATTAAACCATTCAAATTACTTAAGTGGAACACTACAATGATAACACTGATGATATTGGTAAGTATTTATTGATATTAAGGTCATCCTGTACATAATAATCGAGGGGAGAGAAATAAAAGAGGGCATTATGGTAGTTGGATGTTCAGCATAGGTGCATTTAAGAAGCAGGCCCTTCGGCCCACCAAGTCCATGCCGACCATCGATCACTCATTCTATGTTATCCTACTTTCACATCCACTCCCTAATTATCCTGATAATGAAATGCACCACAATTCCATTATAGTTGCTGGCACAGACTCCTGGAATTCCCACCCCAATGCCACTGAATGATTATTTTCCAGAGGACATTCTCAGTCAATCTCATATGAGTGGCTTCCCACTCCATGGTATGACCATTGAATTCTACAATTTTAGATAATCTCTCACTAAACCATCCTGTAAACATGAGTGAAAGTCATTGTGTGATTTAAACACATCTTTAATCAGCACTTAGCAGCACTTAGGACAACAGGTTATCAATAAATCCTGGCTGCTCGAACTGACGTGCCAGGAATGGGGCGTTAGTATAAGTGTTATGGAGGGGTGGAGTTAGTGGTGCTGGCTTGTGTGTGATTGGCTCACATGCACCATCAATCTACACAACCCCCCTCCCCTTCCAATCTCTCCCCTCTTCACTTCTACCCCAGCCCCCCATGTCTCACCTGGACTCCCACCTCTTTCTCCCCTCCCCAGGCACTTTCGTGAATCTGGGTTGACAATCTTCAACTCTTCAAACCTGTCTCACACCCTTTCTTCCTTATCTCTGGCATTTGTTCTAACTATCTGCCTGTCAACCCCCCCTCGTCTATGTCGACCCATTACTTGCCATGCATTGTCCTGCCTGTCCTGCCTCAAGTGTCCACGCCAACCATCGATCACCCGTTCACTCTAGTTCCAACCCATCTACTCCCAAAAAACACTCGGAGCAATTTACAGAGGCCAATTAACCTACAAACCCGCACATCACAGGGAAAACGTGCAAACTCCACACAGCCAGTACCCAAGGTCAGGATTGAACCCGGGTCTGTGGAGCTATGAGGCAGTGGCTCTCCCAGCTGCACCACTGTGCCTCAAGCAGATTTTTTTGTCACTGCAGTTACCAGCATCTGCAGTATCCTGTGTGAATTATTGAATACTATATCCGCACAAATACTGCAATTGAATAATATGAATCTTTGCATGTTACCTTTATCATAAGCTAATATATTTTCATATATAGCTTCTTGAACACTGCTATCCAGCTTCCTTTTTATTGAGCTCAGTGTTGTAACACTGGAAAATAAACAAACGAACATGTTAGACGTACTGAGGTAAAATGTAAATTTCTAATTAAACCATCAGCATCAAACGTAGAAACAAATGACTGCAGTTGCAAATGCACAAAAGAGCACAAAGTTGTGCAGTTACTCAGTGGGTCACACAGCATTTCTAGAGAACTTGGATAGATGACGTTTCAAGTCAAAACCCTTATTTCAGTCTAACATGTATAGGTGACGTTTCAGGTCGAGACCCTTCTTTAGTCTGATGAAGGGTCTTGACCATAAACATCACCTCCATATTCTCCAGAGATGCTATATGAACCCTTTTTGAAGTCAGAGGGTGGTGAATCTTTGGAATTCTTTGCCACAGAAGGCTGTGGAGGCCAAGTCAGTGGATATTTTTAAGGCAGAGATATATTTTTGGTTAGTACAGGTGTCAGAGGTTATGGGGAGAAGGCAGGAGAATGGAGTTAGGAGGGAGAGGTAGATCAGCCATGATTGAATGGTGGAATAGACTTGATGGGCCGAATGGCCTAATTCTACTCATATCACTTATGACAAGCTGAGTTACTCCAGTGCCTTGTGTATTTTTGTGCTGTTGAATTAGCAAAATCTAGCAAAATCTTTCTCAGCATCCAAATTATATATGCTACTGAAATATAGAACATTTTGTGTGTTGGATTTTGTGTCCCTTTGAACATCAAACGTATGGGCCTTTGCACAGATGTAATCTACCCCGAAGTACCGTTTCAATGGCTCGGAGACATAGCAATGGAGAGCAAACCACTTGGGATCATGTCCTCATCTAGGCCGAGCCCCTGGTGGTTAAGTTGGCGTGTCAGTCAGCCATTCGTACTCGACATTGCCTCCACTAGTCTCCCTCCCGCCTTCTCTGTCCATGTGTCGGATTGATGCTTTGATTTTTACCACTCACCCATTTTCTATTGGGTTTGAGTATTTGCTAGGCTGGCACCTGCTCCCAGCCCCATCCAAGAACTGGTTAGCAGAGGAATTAAATATCTCTGATGTACAGTGAAATCAAATTGTATATCTGACAGTGTGACAAATGGTGCAATTTTGCTTGGGCAGCAGAAAATCCAGTGGTATTAACGTTAATTTCTCTCATTTTAAGTAACCCCTGCATACCCTCTCTCTGCACCGCTCCCTCACCCTAGCCATCCAGCCAGTTCCACTGTTCACATCCATATATCGCTTCATTATCACCTCTTCCACAGCCACCAATTGGTCATCTGGTGCCGGCTCATTCCATGCCTCTAGTTTCCCTCTCTCCGAGACTCTCAGTCTGAAAAGGGGTTTCAACCCGAAACATCACCTATTCCTTTTCTCCAGAGATGCTGCCTGACCCGCTGAGTTACTCCAGCTTTTTGTGAGTACCACAGTGTCTGTGCTGAATATGAAGCCAAGACCGTCGCTTATCTACCTACCTGTGCATAATCCATATCACTCCATTCCCTGCATCTCCACATGCCTATCCAAATGCAACTATCCTAGCAGCCTCCACTACCATCTCTGGCAGTGCGTTCCAGGCACCCACCACCCACCACCTGCCCTGCACATCTCCCTTAAACTCTGCCCCTCTCACTTTCAAGCTATGACCTCTAGTATTTGATTTGTCCATCCTGGGAAAAGGTGTCTGGCTGTCTACCTGATCTATGCCTCCCATCATTTTATATGCCCTTGTAGCCCATATGCCAAGTCTGATCTAAACGCATGCTGGGGTTTCTCTTCCAGATGGTGGACCACTGTCCCCACTGAGACTTACATGACATCAAAGCCATTGCAGCTCTTGGAGACAAAGACCAAAGGCACGATTTCTTCAGTGAGGCTGGGCAGCAGTACTTGTAACCTCGAGCCAAACCACACCCAGAGCTCAGCGCTGCTGGCGTTTGAAAGGGCCGATTGAGAAAGCTCCAACACCTGTTTCAACAACGCTGCGCCGACACCAGGAGGGAACATCACTTGGCTCTGAAAAAGAAGAGGTTGAAACAAGCTTAATTCCAAGGTCAAATAAACATGCAAAAACAACCTCAAAAACAACTTGAGTGGTCATTAGACTGACTGAAGAAGGGTCCCGACCCGAAACGTCGCCCATCCTTTTTCTCCAGAGATGCTGCCTGACCCGCTGGGTTACTCCAGCATTTTGCATCTATCTTCTTCAGACAGTCAACATCTTTTTCCCCCATGATGAAAATATCAAATGATCATAAGTGTTAGGAGCAGAATCAAGCCATTCGGCCCATCAAGTTTACTCCGCCATTCAATCATGGCTGATCTATCTCTCCCTCCTAACCACATTCTCCTGCCTTCTCCCCACAACTTCTGACACAAATGGTGGAGGGCATAGCTTTAAAGTGAGAGGGACAAAGTTTAAAGGAGACTAGACCAAAAGCAGACCTGTTGGATCTGCTCCGATATGTGGGACGTTCTTTTTATATAGAGAGCAGTGAGTGCCTGGAACACGCTGCCGCCAGGGTTGGTGGTGGACGCAGATGCAATAGGGGTGTTTAAGTGACTTTTGGATAAGCAGGGATATGTAGGGAATGGTGGGATATGTATCACGTGCAGGCGGAGGTGATTAGTTTAACTGGACATCATGTTCGGCATGGACATTATGGGCCATCGGGTCAGTTCCTGTGCTGTACTGTTCTATGTTCTATGTCCTATGCTCTATGCTCTATGTTCTATGATCAATTTAAAGAATGACATGCCAGGAACATGGAAAAATGCTTGCCTGCATACATTGGGCACAATGCACGTTATAAAGAGAAAGGGTCCACATTAGGATTCTCATAGTCACAAAGTCATGGAGTTGAACAGCAGGAAACTGCCACTTTGGCCCACCTTGTCCATGCTGACCAAGTTAACATTCTGGGCTCGTCCCATTTGCCTGGGTTTGGCCCAAAGTCTTCTAGACCTTTGATGTTTTGAGTCAATGGTTCAATGTTTTCTTTATTGCCCCATGCACCGGGTAAAGTGAAACACATTTTTTGCATACAACTCAGCAAGACTATCCTTGTTCATGAGCACAATCACCCCGGTCAGTACTGTCGGAACCCTTCTTCAGGCTCCTGAAGATGTTTATACATGTTTTCGTAACTTCTTCAGGAATCGGAAGAAAGGTCCCGATCTGAAACGTCACCTATCCATGTTCTCCTGAGATGCTGCCTGACCTGCCAAGTTACTCCAGCACTCCATATCTTAATTCCTATTCTTATATCTGTCCATATGTCTTTTAAAAAAAACAAAGACACCCATTTCTATAGCTTCTTCTGGCAGCTGATTCCAGATAAGGACGTGGAAGAAATCCGTATATAACCTAAAAAAACCTTCTTTGTTTCTCCCCCCCCCCCCACCTAACACCCCCTCCACTCACCTGTATGACCTATGACTTGCCAGAGTTTGAATTGCCCCTCCTCTCTACCAGTTTTCACCTAATCTGACGAAGGGTCCCGACCCAAAAACGTCACCTATCCATATTTTCCACAGATGCTGCCTGAGCTGTTGAGGTACTCTAGCATTTTTTCCATCTGAAGGTGGTTGTGTAAGTCTCCTACCTGATTAACGGCAGCTCTGAATGCTTCGACAAACTCGGTAACCGTATCACTTGTGATGACACTGAGAATTTTCTGCACCTCATCAATATCTCGCAGAGCTCCATTTGTACCGGCCAATTGTCCCAGTTGCGTAATCGTCAATAATTCTCTGGCAATGACCTGCAAAAGATGTTTTTTAAAAAAAACATGTTAATCCTCTGCTCCTAATCTGTAGTGCAACTTTCTGAAACCCGAGCTGAATTTAAACTTCCAGTAATATTTACAATTTGTTTAGTTTAGTTTTAATTTAGTTTAGTTTATTGTCATGTGCACCGAGGTACAGTGAAAAACGTTCTTGCGTGCTAACCAGTCAGCGGAAAGACATTTCGTGATTACAATCGAGCCGTCCACATTGTACAGATACGTGATAAAGAGAATAACATGAATAACATTTAGTGCAAGATAGTCTAGTAAAGTCCGATCAAAGATAGTCCAATGGTCTTCAATGAGGTCGCTAGTAGTTTGGGATTGCTCTCAAGTTGATGGTTCAGTTGCCTGATAACAGCTTGGAACAAACTGTCCCTGAATCTGGAGGTGTGCGTTGTCATACTTCTATATCTTTTGCCCGATGGGAGAGGGAAGTAAAGTAAGTGGCTGGGGTGAGACTGGTCCTTGATTATGTAGTGTAGATAGAGTCAATGGAAGGGAGGTTGGTTTGTGTGATGGTCTGGGCTGCATCCATCAATTAACCTGGGCGAGTAATATTAGATACGCTAGTTTGACATGGTCAGATGGAATAAAATAAAACCTATTAGGCTAGCTCAAGAAATGTTGTCATGACCACAATTAAAGATAGGAAGAAGTGCAAAACTTCCACCTGCATCTCAAGGAGAAATGCAAAAGAAAAATGCAGATGCAGGAAATCTGAAATAATGTAGAGAATGTTGGAACAACTCGGAAGGTCAGCAACTGTGGTGGGAGAAGTTGCATTCAATCGCCTTATATCAGAAGAATCCAACTTTTGGCATGAAAGGCGACTGAGCTGAAATGTTCACTCTTTCTCTCTCCCCATAGATGCAGCCTGACATGCTGCCTATTTCCTATGTTTTCTGCTTTAAATTATAATCTAACTGGGATCAGCAAAGATAAGGTGGCATGGTGGTGCAGCGGTAGAGTTGCTGCCTCACAGGGCCAGAGACCCAGGTTCGATCCTGACTACGGGTGCTGTCTGTACGGAGTTTGTACGTTCTCCCCGAGACCTGCGTGGGTTTTCTCCGGGAGCTCCGGTTTCCTCCTACACTCCAAAAACGCACAAGTTTGTAGGTTAATTGGCTTGTTAAAATTGTAAATTCTCTCTAGTGTGTGTAGGATATTGTTAGTGTGCAGGGAACCTTGGTCGGCACATCAAATAAGGTATTCTTTACAGAACATAAAACATGACAGAGCTAGATATAGCTCTGAGGGCTAATGGAATCAAGTGACATGGGGAGAAAGCAGGAATGGGGTAGTGATTTTGGATGATCAGTCATCAGCAGATGTCAGAGGCGGCAGAGCAAGGCAGTAGGTGGATTTGGTGGAGAAGAAATAATGTCAGTTGAGGCAGAAAGGAAACGTGTGACAGGTAGTATGTGTATTTCTTTGTAATTGTAGTCTGTGTAAGTCTTATACAAGGGTGATATTTGTGGTGTTACAAACTTAATGATGGGCTAGGATAAGTTGGAAATAGGATGCAGGTGTTTAGCATTTGTTAGAGTTAGCTAATTGGCTGCAGCTACCTTTATTTAGTAGATACTTGCAGCACTAGGTGGCGAGTGTGTTCTGGGACAGCAGAACCGTGTGCCTTCTGGAGATGTCATGGGCCTAACTCAATGGAACACCACTTGATAACTCCAATGATATACTTGCATCTACAGGATTACTAGCTAATACGGAGGTAGCTGTTTTGTGCATTCAAATAGGCAACGTTTTGGGTTTCGGCCCGAAACGTTGCCTATTTCCTTCGCTCCATAGATGCTGCTGCACCTGCTGAGTTTCTCCAGCATTTTTGTGTATCTTAAAGTATATGATATACCCTGAATCTATGCAGTTGAGGAAAGCAAAGATCTTACATCTGCACAAGGACAATTCTTGCCAAATGGTCATTTGTGCATTCCTTGACAACTTGCTGTAACAACACTACAGTCGGAGCCAGCAAAATACTCTCTGCTATAACTTAAGTAACTTACGCCAACGAAGTCCTTGTTCAGAGATAGGAATTCTCTAATGGTGAAAAGTGACCGGAATCTGCCAAAGTTAATCAGGAGCCACGGTATACTTCCATTAGTATTGGCAGTGCATGCTGCAAAAATAAACACACTAATTAGATTAATGCTCATTAAACAAAGCAGATTCCACGCTTGTTCCCACTAGTGGGAGAGTCTCGGACCAAAGGGGACAGCCTCAGAATAAAAGGTGCTGCGTTTCCTGTTTTTAATTTATAATCTAACTGGGATCAGCCAAGACAACTTGGCTTGTAGTTGTGTGTGTGTGTGTGTGTTTTTTTTTTAAGGTGATGAGGAGGAATGTCTTTAGGTTAGAGGGTGGTGAATCTGTGGAAATCATTGCCTCAGATGGCCAAGTCATTAGGTATTTTATAAAATGGAGACTTGCAACTTCTTGATTAGTCAGGGAGTTAAACATTATGGGCAGAAGGCAGGAGAATGGGGTTGAGAGGGAAAAACAGATGGAGCAGACTCGATGGGCTGAATGGCCTAATTCTGCTCCTATGACTTATTGTGTCCAGTCAAGAAGAATTGACTTGAATAGCTAAACTGTCAGAAACTGCCGTGAGTTGGCTGCTCCATCTTTCAATTTAATTGGACAGTAAATGAGAACCTGCAAACCACATCTCTTTATTTCCATTTGAGAACTCCTGAGAAACATATCAACTGCACATGGAGCTTGCAACGTATTTTACTCCATCTGTATTAGGGTGGCATGGTGACGCAGTTGCTGCCTTGCAGAGCCAGAGACCCGGGTTCGATCCTGACTACGCAGTATGTACGTTCACCCCGTAACCACGTGGGTTTTCTCCGGGTGTTCCGGTTTCCTCTCACACTCCAAAGGCTTACAGGTTGGTAGGTTAATTTGGCTTTTGTTTTTGTTTTTTTAAATGTACAGGGATCGCTGGTCGGCGCGGACTCTATGGGCCAAAGAACCTGTATCTCTAAACTAAAATATAAACGGAGTAACTCCAATGGAATTGAATCCTCAACAAGTTGGTTATCTCAAGATAACAAAATCAATTTGGTACTCAGGTCTTTCAAAATGATTTTAGTTTTTTAGAGATTCAGCAAGGAAACGGGCCCTTCTGCCCACCATGCCGATCGTCGATCGCACCATTCACACTAGTTCTCTGCTATTGCACCTTTTCATCCATTCCCACAATTTACAGATGCCAAGTAAATGACAATCCCACACATCTTTAAGTAGGAAGGAACTGCAGATGCTGGTTTAAATCAACGGTAGACACAAAATGCTGGAGTAACTCAACAGGATAGGCAACATCTCTGGAAAAAAGAATGGGTGACGTTTCGGGTCGAGACATCTGAAGAAGGGTCTCGACCCAAAACGTCACCCATCCCTACTCTCCAGAGATGCTGCCTGTCCCACATCTTTGAGTTGTGGGAGCTAACTGGAGCGCCTAGAGAAGGGCAAACAAGAACCATAGGACATGGGTTTAAGAACAAGGGGGAAAGATTTAATAAGAATCTGAGGGATCACATTTTCCACACAATAGGTGGTGGGTGTAAGGAACGAGCTGCCAGAGGAGGTAGTCGAGACAGGGACTATTGCAACATTTAAGAAACAATTTGACAGATATATGGATAGGACAGGTTTAGAGGGATATGGGCCAAATGTAGGCAGGTGGGATTAGTGTCGATGGGACATGTTGGTTGGTAGGAGCAAGTTGGGCAGAAGGGCCTGTTTCCGTGCTGCATCACTCTATGACACCCGGAGGAAATCCACACGATCAGTGGAGAATGTGCAAACTCCACACAGACAGCACCAGAGGTCACCCATTCCGATTTCTTGCATTATTAAAGACAGGTGAAGATCAATTTTCCTTTCATGCTGAGGCAGATTTCATGTAAACAAAATTGGGGATAAACAAGGAAGCTCGGAATGGGAGAGCCAGCTATCAGAAGTTCTCCAGAGAAATCCAGTTTGAAAGGTTTTTGAGGAATTCATCCATGCAAAAATCTTGAGTAAACTCTGTCGATATGTGTTCCCCTGAATGCTCAGGAAAGACAGCTCTACTTTGGCAACATAATTGGAAACGTAATATTGCATCCACACAAACCGAACAGCATTGGCACTGAAAGTTGAAAATACACTACCTGGTGAATCAACCCGGTAAACCAAATGTTTTCTGATAAAATTGGAGATGTCTTCTTGTTGTGCCATTGATAAATTGGAATGTACATTTTCCAGTCCTTTCACTCTACAAGTATAAAAATATGCAAAAGGTATCATGACATTATTGATAACAGTGATCAACATAAAATACAAATACAAAGCTTTTACTTTAGTTAGGTAAAATCTGGACATTCTTTGACTTGCAATCTTATTTTCATTGTGATTTGCAACAATATAATTCCGAAGACGTACAGGTTTGTTGGCTAATTGGCTTTGTAAAATTGTAAATGTCCCTAGTGCTTGTGTGTAGGATAGTTAGTGTGCGGGGATCGCTGGTCGGCATGGACTTGCTGGGCCGAAGAGCCTATATCTCTAACCTTCACAAAAAATTAAACTATATCCTCTACTCTTTTGAGTTCCTGACAAAGGCAGAAGGGGTGACATATTTGCATTCTGTAGTGGGTTAATGGTTGAAAAGTAGTCAACAGGAAGCACAAACTTTTATACAGAAATAAGATCAAAATGTTATGTGTCTTCATTCCATTTGTAAGTTGAGGAAGCAAAATGGATCAAATAGTTTAGTTCCTTCTCTCCAGAGATGCTGCCTGCCCTGCTGAGTTATTCCAGCATTTTGTGTCTCTCTTTAGTTTAGAGATACAGTGGAAATGGGCCCTTCAGCCCACTGAGTCCACGTTGACAAATGATCACCCCACGCTTTTCATATTTATCCCAGTTTCCAATCCTACACAATAGGGGCAATTTACAGAAGTCAATTAACCTACAAACCTTCTTGTCCTTGGGACGTGGGAGGAAACGGAGCACTTGTAGGAAACCTACGCGATCACAGGGAGAAGATGCAAATTCCACACATAGATACAGTAGCACCCGAGGTCAGGTAGAACTAGTGATGACAGGTGTAGTGTGAGGGTTAAACTGACAATTTCAGTTAAAATGTGAAATGGAGTTACCAGTGAAATTAGCAACCATACATTCCAGGGTCTACAAAAACAAGTTTGTCTCCTCACACCTGCGATCAGTGCATGGGAAAGGAAGCATTGGCGAACAAAACACACCAATGCTTGAGTAGATGTCTGGGTGTGCAAGCTGCGCCAGATGACCAAACTCCTGTGGCGTGCTCCGATGAGTTTGCAAGTGCTTACGGGTTTACGGAAGTGTATGTGGCTTGTTAAGCAGTGTAATAAATTATTGAGTGAATCAAAACTTATCTAAATCCAGTGATTTATCGAACACAACAGGTGGTCGGTGTGGACTCGATAGACCAAAGGGTTTCCATGCTGTATTTCTAAATTAATCTAATCAAAATACTGTAGTTCAAATCGATAGGACATTCAGCATGAGTTTGTCTGAAGCACTTAGGAATTTTGTGAACTTGTGTAAACCTCAATTTCCTTCTTTCAATTATCTTTAAATGTGTGTCTTAAAGGTTTATTCTTGAAATCAGAACTAACAACATTGAACACACGAGAAATGTTTCATGCTAGGATAAAGAAAGAACATTTTTCACTGAACGTGGCTTTTGATCTCAATTTAGGTATTGTCGGGGATATACTCACATCGCTTGGTAAGATTCGCAGGTTATGTTGGTGGGGATTGTGTCAAGCTCATTGTGAGTAATACTGGAGAGCAGCAAAGTTAATTTATACTGAAACCAGTCAATGAAATCGCTTGCGTCAAACAGTAGAAATTGTGGTCTCAGCTGCTGAAAGATTCTGCTCAGCATTAAGCTCCTCACCACTGGGTTTTGAATTGCCGTGATGCCCACCTGAAATGAGAGGAAATATTCTTGAATGTCGACAAAATCAGCTTGCATTATGTCGTCATTCCCACATATTCATATCTGACCTGGTTGTAAAACATTAAAACACAGAGCATAGAACAATATAGGCGCAACTCACCTGGACAGGCAGCATTTCTGGAGAGAAGGAATGGGTGACGTTTCTGGTCGAGATCCTTCTCCAGAGATGCTGCCTGTCCTGCTGAGTTACTCCAGCATTTGTCTATCTTCGATTTAAACCAGCATCCGCAGTTCTTTCCCACACATAGAACAATATAGCACATAAACAGGCCCTTTGGCCCACAATGTCTATGGCGACAAAAATAATCTTATCTGCCAGTACATAATCCATCTCCCTCCATTCTCTGCATAGAAACATAGACATAGACATAGAAAATAGGTGCAGGAGTAGGCCATTCGGCCCTTCGATTCAACATGATCATGGCTGATCATCCAACTCAGTATCCCATCCCTGCCTTCTCTCCATACCCCCTGATCCTTTTAGCCGCAAGGGCCACATCTAACTCCCTCTTAAATATAGCCAATGAACTGGCCTCAACTACCTTCTGTGGCAGAGAATTCCACAGATTCACCACTCTCTGTGTAAAAAATGATTTTCTCATCTCGGTCCTAAAAGACTTCCCTCTTATCCTTAAACTGTGACCCCTAGTTCTGGACTTCCCCAACATCGGGAATAATCTTCCTGCATCTAGCCTGTCCAACCCCTTAAGAATTTTGTAAGTTTCAATAAGATCCCCCCTCAATCTTCTAAATTCTAGCGTGTACAAGCCGAGTTTATCCAGTCTTTCTTCATATGAAAGTCCTGCCATCCCAGGAATCAGTCTGGTGAACTTTCTCTGTGCTCCCTCTATGGCAAGAATGTCTTTCCTCAGATTAGGAGACCAAAACTGTACGCAATACTCCAGGTGTGGTCTCACCAAGACCCTGTACAACTGAAGTAGAACCTCCCTGCTCTTATACTCAAATCCTTTTGCTATGAATGCTAACATACCATTTGCTTTCTTCACTGCCTGCTGCACCTGCATTCCTACTTTCAATGACTGGTGTACCATGACACCCAGGTCTCGTTGCATCTCCCCTTTTCCTAATCGGCCACCATTCAGATAATATTCTACTTTCCTGTTTTTGCAACCAAAGTGGATAACCTCACATTTATCTACATTATACAATATTCATGTGTCTGTCCAAATGTCTCTTAAATCCCAGTGTATGTCTCAACCACCATGACTGCCATGAAGAAACATCAGAGGGCATTGCTCTCAGTAGAAGAAGAATCCTTGCTGCAACCCTCATGCGTATAGACCCGCAAGACAGAAGGACAAGAAGAATGGTGGAGAAGAAGCCCAATAAGAGGTCTGTGTGGTCGAAGCCCTTGCTCCAGAGCAGACCCAGGTTGGGCCAGTATGAGAACCTGTTGATGGTGCTCCAGCAAGAAGGTCCGGCTGCTTTCAGAAGCTTCATTAGAATCCCCCCCCCCCCCCCCCCCCCCCCCGAGCTGTTTGAGGAGCTGAAGACACTGGTCTTTCTTCCCTCTCCTGGAGAAAAAGGCAACCTTCTCGAGGAAGCCACTGGACGCCTGCGCCTAGCCATCATCCTCCGCTACCTATCATCAGAAGACTCCTACAAGAGTCAGGGGTTATGGGGAGATGGCAGGAGAATGGATTTAGAAGAGAGAGATAGATCAGCTATGATTGAATGGCGGAGTAGACTTGTTGAGCCGGGTGGCCTAATTTTACTCCCATCCCTTATGACCTAATCTTCGAGAACGTGGAAAGGCGACATTTCAGTTTGAGGATCTTAACCCAAAACGTAACGGTAGGATAGGTCTCAACCCGTAACATCACCTGTCCACGTTCTGCACAGATACTGCCTGACCCGTTGAGTTACACCAGCACTTAATATCCTCACATGAGCTAGGAATTTTTCACACTGACAAGTTTTTTTTTTTTTTTTACCTTCAGTTGTTCATCTGGGGTTGGAGGGAGAGATAAATCAGCCATGATTGAATGGTGGAGTAGATGATGGAGTAGAATTCTGCTCCTTTCACCTCTGACCTTATGACCACTGCCCAATGTAGAACTTGTCAACTTGCAACTCACTGATTTCAACAGGTTGGAAGTTTAACAATGAAAAATAACACTACATTCTCAGAAAATATCAAATGCGAAAGAAAGTCTCTCACCTTTTGTGCATCATGGACAAATTGGTTGAGGTAGACGACCAAGGCATTGAAATCTCTGCTGATGAGTACGTTGAGAATCTGGGTGATTTTGCTGGTGTTATTCAACACGTCGGAGCTCACAGTCAGTTCAGCCAACTGCTTTGCGCTGAGGAACTCCAGCACATCAAACTAAAGGAATCAAGCAGTGCAAAAATTAAACATTGGTATTATTAAAAAAAACACACAAAATTGACAATACATCCAGCTTACAGTGAAGATAGATACCAAACGCTGGAGAAACTCAGTGGGAGCGGCAGCATCCCTGGAGATAAGGAATGGGTGACTTTTTGGGTCGAGACCTTCTGGGGTAGGGAGTCTGGAGATATGGAAGGGCAAAATGTGAAAACGACAGATCAAACTAGATGATGATAAGAAAATGTAGAACGGTTCATTGTTGGCTGAGGGGACTGTGACAACGAGGCAACCATCGGTAATATTTAATCAGGAGAACAGTAGAACTAGTTGGAGAACTAGGGAGGGGGGAGGGAATGCAAGGGTTACGTGATGCTAGAAAATCAATATTCACACCGCTGGGCGTTAGCTGCCCAAGTGAAATATGAAGTGCTGTTCCTCCAATTTGCATTGGGCCTCGCTCTGACTCGCTTACAGTCGTACCGTAAGCCGTACCTATATGGCTTCATTCCCCCCCTCATCCCTGCCACTTTAAAGGGTATAATTTCAGTAGCTTATTTAAGTCTTTAAGGCATAAGCTGTCTCATTTCCTGGTCATGTTGTAAAAATCCACATCTGCGGATATTGTCAGTGTGACTTCCGTGTTGCAGTACACGTTGAAATTCTTCTGACATGGTTGAGGTGTTTCTTGATCTCTCAATGTGGCTTTCTTTATCTTTTATATGTCCCTTTAAGTGAATGTAACCCTGCATTTTTTGGACTGGCTGAGGGGGGGGGGGGGGGGGGGGGGATGAGGAAAGAAAATTTGCTGACACTTTGTGGTGAAATGGAGAAAAGGCAAGAGGGGGTTGGCAAGAGGGGCTGTGGGAGGACATCAGGAAATACCTTCTAGATCAGAAATTTAAGTGTTTAGTTTAGTTTTCATAATGGAGGACCAGAGAATGTAGGTTTAAGGTGAAGGGGAAAAGATTTAATAGGAATCTGAGGAATAACTTTTTCACACAAAGGGTGGAGGATGTATGGAACAAGTTGCCAGAGGAGCAGTCAGACAGGTGCATGGATAAGACGGGTTTGGAGGGATGAAGACCAAATGCTGGCAGGTGGGACTAGTGTAGTTGGGACATGTTGGCCGGTGTTGGCAGCTTGGGCCGAAGTTGCTGACTTATTCCAGTTTTTGCGTCTATCTTTATTTTAGAGATACAGCGTGGAATCGGGCCCTTCGGCCTACCGAGTCCGCACTGACCTGCGATTCCCGCACATTAACACACACAGGACAATTTGCACTTGCATCAAGCCAATTAACCTACAATTCTCTCTGTCTTTGGAGTGTGGGAGGAAACCAAAGGTCTTGGAGAAAACTCATGTGGTCAAGGGGAGAACGTACAGACAACACCCGTTGTCAGGATTGAACCCGGGTCTCTGGCACTGTAAGGCATCAACCCTACCACTACGGATTTTTTTCCCGAATTGGACCTGGGTTTTTATCCGTTTTTTTGCCTCCCCCAGGAGATCACGCGGTTCTTGGGGTGGAGAGGGGTGATAGCGGTATAGAGGGGAGGGTAGTGTCTTGTGTTCTGTGTCTTGTGTCTACTGTTTGTGGGTAAGTGTGTCTGTTTAGTGTTCAGCCATGAGTGAATGGCGGTGCGGGCTCGACGGACCTGATGGTCTACTCTCGCACCTACTTTCTATGATTCTATGATACTACACCACCGAGTGTTTAGATCTGTATAAATAGAATGCCGCAATAAACTTACAGCTGAGAAGTTCTTATTCAGATCTGTGAAGTCATGGAATTGAAATTCTGACACGAATCTTAAAAAGTTTTTGATGATCCATTCAAGGGTTCCCTTCGAGTTTTCGGCACAAGCGATGCCTACAGAACCTACAAGAAAAGAGCAAATGTCGTTCATAAGTTAATCTGTTCATAAGTGCTGGGAGCAGAATTTGGCCATTCAACCCATCAAGTCTACTCCGCCATTCAATCATGGCTGATCTATCTCTCCCTTCCAACCCCTGACACCCATCCTAATCAAGAATCTGTCTATCTCTGCCATAAAAATATCTGTTAATTTGGCCTCAACAGCCCTCTGGTGGCAATGAATTCCACAGATTAACCAACCCTCCACATCTCCTTACTAAAGGAACGTCTATTAATTCTGAGGCTATGACCTTTGGTCCTAGACTCTCCCATCAGTGGAAACATCCCCTCCACAGTCACTCCACCCAGGCAAATGTAGTTGTGTTTATGATTCACTGACAGATTATTCACACATTTATAATACATGAACACTGCCAGACCACATTTAGGGTATTAGTAAATTGTCCCAAGTGTGTAGGATGGTGTTAGCGTGTGGGGATCGATGGTCCGCAAGGAGGGCCAAAGTGCGTGCTTCCACGCTGTATCGCCGAACAAAAACTAAATTCCAACCATACACCAACATAATACTTTATTATTTAAAGCCTTTAGACTTTAAGCCCTTCCGCCCACCGAATCCGCACAGACCAGCAATCACCCCATACACAAACACTATCCTACACACTAGGGACAATGTACAATTTTACAAGAGGCCAATTAACCGACAAACCCATAGGCCTTTTGGAATGTGGGAGGAAACCAGGGCACCCAGATAAAACCCACGTGGTCCATATAGAGAGTATATGTAGTCAGGATCGAACCCCTGCCTCCGGCGATGTCATGCAGCAACTCTACCACTGCACCATCCAAGCATTCTTAGGCATAATTCTCGATGTAACTTAAAATACTGAATTGAATGGAGTGCTGTCAAGGGATGATTTGACTTACTCGGTGAAACAGTCATTGACAAAAATAAATAAATCAATACATTACCTGATAAACTGTGCTGGAAACTTAGGAAACGTTTACTGAAAGTGTAAATATCATGATTCTGTGCCAGGGTCAAATGTAGGTACACATTATCCAGTCCTTTCATTCTGTAGACATAAATCAAAATTATGATTTAAAAAAAAAAAATCAAAACTGCAAATCTGATATTTTTTTAAACAAGCATCTCTTTCACTACCCTCTCCTATTGGGCAAAGGGTACAGAAGTGTGAAAACGCACACCTCCAGATTCGGGGACAGTTTCTTCCCAACTGTTATCAGGCAACTGAATCATCCTACCACAACTTGAGCAGTCATGAACTACAATCTACCTCATGGGTGACCATTCGACTATCTTTAATCGGAGTTTACTGGCTTTATCTTGCACTAAACATATTCACAATATTCTCTGTATCCTGTGTCTGTACACTGTGGACGGCTCGATTGTAATCATGTATTGTCTTTCCCCTGACTGGTTCGCATGCAACAAACATATTTAACTGTACCTCGGTAAATGTGTCAATAAATTGAACTAAAGTAAACTAAATAATGGAATAAAAGCCTATTGAGACGTCAATCAGCAAAGCCAATTCCAATATGAGGTGATCTTACTAGATGTAAATGAACTTTATTTATAACACGACCATTTCTAAATGATGGTACACAAAATTGCTGGAGGAACTCAGCGGGTGCAGCAGCATCTATGGAGCGAAGGAAATAGGCGACGTTTCGGGCCGAAACCCTTCTTCAGACTGATAGGGGGTGGGGAAAGAAAGAAGGACAAAGGGAGGAGGAGGAGGAGCCCGAGGGCGGGCGGATGGGAGGAGACAGCTAGAGGGTGAAGGAAGGGGAGGGGGGGAGGGGGGACAGCACGGGCTAGCCAAATTGGGAGAATTCAATGTTGATGCCAAGGGGACGCAAGGACCCCAGACGGAATATGAGGTGCTGTTCCTCCAATTTCCGCTGTTGCTCACTCTGGCAATGGAGGAGACCCAGGACAGAGAGGTCGGATTGGGAATGGGAGGGGGAGTTGAAGTGCTGAGCCACCGGGAGGTCAGGTAGGTTATTGCGGACTGAGCGGAGGTGTCCCGGTGGCTCAGCACTTCAACTCCCCCTCCCATTCCCAATCCGACCTCTCTGTCCTGGGTCTCCTCCATTGCCAGAGTGAGCAACAGCGGAAATTGGAGGAACAGCACCTCATATTCCGTCTGGGGTCCTTGCGTCCCCTTGGCATCAACATTGAATTCTCCCAATTTGGCTAGCCCGTGCTGTCCCCCCTCCCCCCCTCCCCTTCCTTCACCCTCTAGCTGTCTCCTCCCATCCGCCCGCCCTCGGGCTCCTCCTCCTCCTCCCTTTGTCCTTCTTTCTTTCCCCACCCCCTATCAGTCTGAAGAAGGGTTTCGGCCCGAAACGTCGCCTATTTCCTTCGCTCCATAGATGCTGCTGCACCCGCTGAGTTCCTCCAGCAATTTTGTGTACCTTCGATATTCCAGCATCTGCAGTTTCCTTTTGAACATTTCTAAATGATGTTTAGCTTAGACATACAGTGTGGAAACAGGCCATTTGGCCCACAGAGTCCACAATGATCAGCGATCCCCGGACACTAGGGCTATCCTACACACACTAGAGACAATGTACAATTTACAATGTTACCAAGCCAATTAACCTACAAACACGTTCGTCTTTTGATTGTGGGAGGAAACCGGAACATCCGGGGAAAACCCACCCAGTCACATGGACAACGCACAACTTCCGTACAGACAGCACCCGTAGTTAGGATCGAACCTGGGTCTCTGGCGCTGTAAGGCAGCAGCTCTACCGCCGCGCTACTGTACTGCCCGACTCATCACACACACAAGCTCATTACATTGGTTTATACATGCTGTCATTACCAATTAACCCTGCACAATACAATACAATGCGATACAATAGAACTTTATTTATCCCAGGACGGAAATTGGTCTGCCAACAGTCAGAAAACACAAGATACGCGAAACATGAAATTAAAGTGACGATGTGGAAAGTTCAGGATTGGGGGTGTGCAAAGATTGATTGGGAGGGGAGGGGAGGGGAGGGAAGGGGAGTCTGTCTACTTGGTGGAACTAGTCTGTTGCTGAAGGTGCTTCTCAGGTTGACCAGTGTGTGATGGAGGTGGTGAGCTGTACTGTCCAAGATATGGATTATATACTCACATTGCCTGGTAGGATTCACAGGATATATCCGTGGGTATCAACTCCAACAACTTGTAGTCAATTGCAGGCAGCAGCAGATGCAGTCTGTCCTGGAACCACTCAGCAAAATCTGCACCATTAAATCTTGTAAAATACGATCTGAGCTGCGATATAATCCCTGTCAATATTGCCCGACTTGTTGAGAATGGTTGAATGGCAGTAATGTTCCTCTGAAATGGAAGGTAGAATGACATTGATAGTTTGCCGACCAGTAGCAATTTCCATTAAAGTGAAGTGTAGCGAGTGTATATTCTCCACTTTGCCTTTTACTGAACAGTTGCTTTTCATTCCATTTACTTTACCTTCATAACACCTTGCAGTCTGACTTATTGTTAGGCAATGAATTTAGAATTCTACATTCACATAAAAAAAATCATCCTACATTTATTTTTTTATGCATATTAATGAAAGCAACATTCTAGCATGTTCACCCCAAATTTGCAGTGATTTGTTATTTGTCTTTTCTCTGAAGATAGACACAAAATGCTGGAGTAACTCAGCGGGACCGGCAGCATCTCTGGAGAGAAGGAATGGGTGACATTTTGGGTCGAGACCATTCTTCTTCAGTCCTTTCTCTAACAGTTAACAAAATTTCAATAAACCTTAAAAGGACACAAAGTGCTGTTCTGAAGTCTGAAGAAGTGTCTTGACCCGAGAAGTCACGTATCCATGTTCTCCAGTTCTGCTGCCTGACCCGCTGAGTTACTCCAGCACTTTGTGTCCTTTTGAGTAAACCAGCATCTGCAGTTCCTTACGTCCAAAATAAACTATAGTTTGCAGATCAAGAATCAAAAATTACATTTGTGATGTAGAGGAGCATATTGCGTCTTTCTCTGTTGCTCTTGACTCAGTTATTAGTCCACAAAATGTAATTACCAACACAATCTTGACTTTGCATAGCAGTGTATGTTTTGTGGTCATAATCAACTATTTTAATTTTCTCTTTGTTACCACTTTGACTCCATAATTGGGATGGTTTGCAAAGTTACAAATGTGTTTCCAAACTTTTCTTGGCTATTATTTTAGTGATCTTCTGAGAAAAAAAGGAGTATGGAGTCCTACAGCATGGAAACAGGCCCTTCGGCTCAACTTGCCCACACCAACCAACATGTCCCATCTACACTAGTCCCACCTGCCTGCATTTGGTCCAAATTCCTTGAAGTCTGTCCTATCCATGTACCTGTCTAAATGTTTCTTAAATGTTGCAATAGTACCATCATTGGTACTCCCTCATTGGTGACCCTCGGACTATAATAATAATAATAATAATAATGGATGGGATTTATATAGCGCCTTTCTAGATACTCAAGGCGCTTTACATCGCATTATTCATTCACTCCTCAGTCACACTCGGTGGTGGTGAGCTACTTCTGTAGTCACAGCTGCCCTGGGGCAGACTGACGGAAGCGTGGCTGCTAATCTGCACCTACGGCCCCTCCGGCTCATTGCTGGCCTTACTTTGCACTAAACGTTATTCCCTTATCGTGTATCTATATTACTGTAAATGGCTCGATTGTAATCATGTATTGTCTTTTCGCTGACTAGACTGGATAGCATGCAACAAAAGCTTTTCACTGTACCTCGGTACACATGACAATAAACTAAACTGAACTCAAACTACACCATGGTTAATGTGGAGGGTAAAACCAGACAAAGGCGATGGGGAAGGTTACTTACCACTCTCGTGTCGTTGATAAATTGGGTAACATATCCGATCAAGTCACCGTAGGTTCTATTTCTCAGGATGTCAATGATCTGGTTGATGCGTGAAGTATGATTCAATGATTCCACAGTCAGTCCAGAGAGTTCTGGTATGCTGAGCAGATCCAATATTTCGAACTACAGAAACCAAAAGATTGTATCAAAACTATGACATTTTAAAGCTGACTGAAAATAAAATAAACTCTAGGGAAATCAAACTCTCGGTCTAATTTCTGCCTAAAATCTGTTCAGGAAAGACGCAAAATGATTTATAATGTTTAACAAGGAACTGCAGATGCTAGAAAAAAATCGAAGGTAGACAAAAATGCTGGAGAAACTCAGCGGATGAGGCAACATCTATGGAGCGAAGGAAATATTTCGGGTAAAGATATGAAGGAGGCATATCCCTTTCAATTTCTCTCTTTTTTTCCTTTTCTCTTTCTCTTTCCTCTATTCTTCTTCTTTCTGCTTATTTCACATCACCTTCTTCTTTCCTTTTTCAAGCTATATAATATTCTCTATCTCTATATTTCTTGCTTTTCTTAGTCTTTTTTTTTCTACTATTAAATTTAAAACAAGAAGTTGTACATGAAATGTAATATGTTATTTATGTCTTATATTATTGTACATCACTTCTAATAAAAATATTTTAAAAAAATAAAAAAGCGTTGCCTATTTCCTTCGCTCCATAGATGCTGCATCACCAGCTGAGTTTCTCCAGCATTTTTGTCTACCAAATGATATTTAACCCCCTTTTTAATCAAATACAACTGCATCTCATTTTCTACTCTTTGGTTCAGTCTCTGCTTTTCCCTCAATAAAGGACGCAAAGTGCGGATCAGGCAGCATCCCTGGAGAACATGGGTAGGTGACATTGTGTCGGGACCCTTCTTCAGACAATCTTAAAGAGGGTCCTGACCCAAAACATCACCTATCCATGTAGGCAAGCAGATGGAAGAACCGTCCCAACACGAAACATCGCCTATCTGTGTTCTCCAGCAATGCTCCCGACCCACAGAGTTACTTCAGCATTTTGTGTCTTTCCTTGGTAAGCCAGCTTCTGTAGTTCCTTCTTCCTACCAAAATCTACCTAGTTCGTGTTGAGGAATAAAGAAATTACCAGATAATATTGTGTGTTTATAAATGGCATGTCTGAGAAGGTGATTTCTGCCACGAATTTCAGGAAGTTTTTTTGTAACCAGTCACGAAGTCCAGTTGTGTTATCAGTACAGGGAACTGATCCAATTCCTGCAGAACAAAGATTGGCACAGTTAGTCAGACAAGTCTGGACAACAGACACTAATATTTGTCTGACAATTATTATACCAAGGTGCACAGATAGAGCCCTCTCCTTTCTTTCTCCCCCCCTCCCCCACTGGGATCTGCAGGAGTTGCTGCTTCAGAAAGGCAGCCAGCATCATCAGAGACCCACACCACCCTTGCCACACTCTCATTCACTCCTGCCATCGGGAAGAATATATAGGACACCCTACAGCTATCAGGCTATTAAACACTACAACCTCCATATAAGCAGACTTGCAAGCATTGATTTTGTCTTTATGCTCCAAGTGTGTGTGTGTCTCTACATAAATATAGTAAATGTGTGTGTTGCATACTCTACTTCTTGTGTGTCAGTGTGTATATAAATGTGTAGGAGTTTTATATATAAGTGTGTGTGTGTGTCTTTTATATTTTATACTGAACGTCTTTTTGTTTATTTTATAGTTTACAATGTTTACATATTGTGTTGTGCTACTGCAAGAATTTCATTGTTCTGTTTGGGACATATGACAATGCAAAACTCTGGACTCTCTCAACTCCAAAATGAACTAAAGCATGAATGAGAGACTAATAGAACCACCGATGCACATGAATAATGGATTCTCTGCTCTGTCATTGAGGAGTATAGAATATTTGTTCAAAAGAAAAGAAAATATGTAAAAGTGACCTTGCATTACAGCTATTGAAATGTCAATCTTACAGTAAGTAAGCACCTGCCCACAACACCCTTTTACACATAACATATTTCATTATCTATTCCACAATAATGTGACTTTAATGGGCTTTTCAATTATGTATTGGAAGAAGAGTAAAAAGAAAATAGTCACATCATCCAAAATGCTCATTCATTACCATGTGAGTCAGATTGCAAATTCAAAAAAGTTCTACTAAAGTTGTAAACATCATTGAGTTGTGACTTCGATAAATTTGGGTACAAATTATCCAGGCCTTGGATTCTGTAAAGACAAAGAAAGACCACTTTAAGCTAGTTGTCATCATAATCAGACATTCAATTTTGTATAGAGCGGGAGGAATCAGCCAATATATTTAGTTTAGAGATGCAGCGTAGAAACAGGCCCTTCGGCCCACAGAGTCCATGCCAACCATCGATCACCCTGTTCACACTAGCCCAATGTTATCCCACTTTCACATCCTGTACACCGAGGGCAATTTACAGATTGTGGGAGGAAACCAGAGCAGGCGGAGAAAATCCATGTGGTTACAGGGAGAACGTACACACTCCACACAGACAGCTCCAGTAGTTAGGATCGAACCCAGGTCTCTGGCGCTGTGATGCGGCGGCTCAACAGCTGCTGCCTGATTTACTTAGAACCTGAACATCTTATTAAGTCATAGATGACAACAGGAATCTACATCTAACCTCGTGCAAGATTGTTTGGGGATCATTTCAACCATGCCCTGATGTAAAATAGCAATAGCTCATTTTTTCCATTAATGTATATGGAAATAAGAAATAAATCATAGAGGCAGGGATAAAAGATACTCAAACTAATCTGATATGTCATTGGATTCGATTTCAGGTCAAGCCTGCTTTTGCTAGCATCTCGTATATTTGATTTCCCCTCTAGATGAATAATCTACTAATCTCAGTTTTCAATGTATTCAATAACTGAGCAACTACAGCACTCATGAGGTACGAGGGTTGAAGATTTATTTTCATATTTGTACGGAAATTGTTCCTTCTTGCAGTCCTAATGCCAACCTCTCTGACACACTGATTGTGAGCCCCATAACTGAGGAAGGCTGTGCTGATGTTGGTGAGTGTCCGGAGGAAGTTTACAAGAATGATCTCAGGGATGATTGGGCTAACAGCTGATGAGCATTTGAAGGCACTGGGCCTGTACGCACTGGAGTTTAGAAAGATGAGGAGGGAACCTCATTGAAACTGAAAGACCTGGATAAAGTTGATGGGGAGAGGATGTTTCCACTAGAGGGAGAGTCTAAGACCACCTTTGGAAAGATGAGGAGGAATTTCTTTAGTCAGAGGGTGGTGAATCTGTGGAATTCATTGC
Source organism: Amblyraja radiata (assembly GCF_010909765.2). Classification (NCBI taxonomy): domain Eukaryota; kingdom Metazoa; phylum Chordata; class Chondrichthyes; order Rajiformes; family Rajidae; genus Amblyraja; species Amblyraja radiata. The sequence goes on from NC_045977.1 coordinate 37,481,632, forward strand.
CACAGACGGCTGTGGAGGCCATCAATGGATATTTTTAAGGCAGCGATTGCCAGATTCTTGATTAGTACGGTGTCAGGGGTTATGGGGAGAAAGGAGGAGAATGGGACTGAGAGGGAAAGATAGATCAGCCATGATTGAATGCGGAGTCGACTCGATGAGCAGAATGGTCTATTTCTGCTCCGTGCCATATGAATTTATGAACTTAAACACAGAATACTCACATTGCTCGGTAAGATTCACAGGATATGCTGGTGGGTATTGCTCCAAGATTGCTTCCTGTAATACTGGGCAACAACATAATTAAACTGTCCTGAAACCACTTTGCGAAGTCAGAAGCATTAAATGATGAAAACAAGGGTTGCAACAGCCGTATGATCCTGTGTAGCATCCGATCCCTCACTGTAGTGTTAGCAAAAGTTGTGATGTTCATCTGAATGAAAAAAATAAAAATTCTTTAACTATCGAGAGTTCACAATAGTATTTCTAGATAAAATAAAACTAAGCTGTGAACTGTTCAGAGTGCTCATTTCCTCCCAATCTCCCAACTCTGCTCCCAAGTTTTCTCATTTACCTATCTTTAGACTAAAGATACAGTGCGGAAACAGGCCCTTTGTCCCACCGAGTCCATGCCAACCAGCGATCACCTCGTGCACTAGCATTGTCCTACACATCAGGGATAATTTACATTTACAGGAGCCAATTAGCCTACAAACCTGTGCGTCTTTGGAATGTGGGAGGAAACCGGAGCACCCGGAGAAAACCCACACGATTACAGGAAGAACTTACAAACTCCGTACAGACAGCACCCTTAGTCAGGATCGAACCCGGGTCTCTGGCATTGTAAGGCAACAACTTATCAAGATAAGAAAGTAGGCGGCACAGTGGAGCAGCCGGAGAGTTGCTGCCTGACAGCATCAGAGACCCGGCACATCAAGATAAGAAAGAAATAAACTGAACAATTGGAAATGGCGCAGCTGGCAGAACCGCTGCCTCACTGTGCCAGAGACTTGGGGTCGATCCTGACCTCGGGTACTGTCTGTGTGGAGTTTGCACGTTCTCACAAGTGACCAGATGGGTTTCATCCTGGTGTTTCAGTTTCGTTCCACATCCAAAACACGGGCAGGTTTATCGATTAATCGGCCTAATTTTAATGTATGAATGGGAAAGGGGGACAGTGTGGAACTAGTGTGAACAGGTGGTCGATGGGCCAAAGGTTTCCATGCGCTATCTTTCAATCTTTCCAAAACTGTACAAGAAGGGACGGAGCCGGCTGTACTTTTTGAGAAGGCTCCGCTCCTTCAACGTGTGCAGTGAGATGCTGCAGATGTTCTACTAAGCGGTGGTAGCCAGTGCCATCTTCTTCACTGCCATGTGTTGGGGCAGCAGGTCGAAGGTCGCGGATGGCAATAGGATTAACAAACTCATCAGGAAGGCTGACTCCGTCTTAGGGGCAAAGTTGTATTCATAGGAGGTGGTCTTGGAGGGGAGGATGCCCCTCAAACTGCGGAGCATCTTGGACAATACATGACATACTGGTCAACCTGAGGAGGACCTTCAGCAACAGACTGCTTGCACCAAGTTGCAGTACAGAACGCCACAGGAGATTCTTTTTCCCTGTGGCTATCAAACTGTACAACTCCTCCCCCTTCTGTCTGGGGTAGACAGACCCTCCCCCCCCCCCCCACCCCAATCTTTGCAATCTGAATGTCTTGACCGGAAACGTCACCCATTCCTTCTTATTGCCTGTCCCACTGAGTTACTCCAGCATTTTGTATCTATTTGCACATCCCCAATCCATTCCAATCGTCACTTTAATTTAAGGTTCCGTGTATCTTGTGTTTTATGACTGTGGGCAGATCAATTTCCCTCCTGGGATGAAGAAAGTTCTATCGTATCGTTAAAAAAACAAAGCAAAAGGTCTTACCATGCGTGTATCGTAATTAAAATATGTGAAATAGGTATCTAGGTCGCTGAAGTTTCGATCGGTGAGGGTATCAAAGATCTGATCGATCCTGTCCGCGTTGAACCATGCTTGTGGGCTCACAGTCAACTCAGCAAGCAGTTGTGGAGTGAGGAGGTCCAACACTTCGAACTAATGAAAAAAAGTGTCTAGTTAAAAACACACGTTAAAAAATGATAACACGGAATGTTTTAATGAGAAACCCGCGTTCCCCCACAAGGCTACACTCGGGGTAGATAGAAACATAGAAAATAGGTGCAGGAGTAGGCCATTCGGCCCTTCGAGCCTGCACTGCCATTCGATATGATCATGGCTGATCATCCAACTCAGTATCCTGTACCTGACTTCTCTCCATACCCCCTGATCCCTTTAGCCACAAGGGCCACATCTAACTCCCTCTTAAATATAGCCAATGAACTGGCCTCAATACCTTCTGTGGCAGAGAATTCCACAGATTCACACCTCTCTGTGTGAAAAATGTTTTTCTCATCTCGGTCCTAAAAGACTTCCCCCTTATCCTTAAACTGTGACCCCTTGTTCTGGACTTCCCCAACATCGGGAATAATGTTCCTGCATCTAGCCTGTCCAACCCCTTAAGAATTTTGTAAGTTTCTATGAGATCCCCCCACAATCTTCTAAATTCTAGCGTGATGATGCCGCGGTTTCAATTACTTACCCCAGAAAAGTTTGGGTTCAGAGCGAAGAGGTCGCTTAAATTCAAGCCTTGCATGGATTTCAAAAAATTCTTCTCCACCCATTCACGGCTACCCGTCATGTTGCCTGCGCAGGCACTACCTGTAAGAGTCCAGAGGAACATCAGTTTCAGTTCAGTTTCGTTTATTGTCACGTGTACCGAGATAGAGTGAGGAGCTTTTTGTGGCGTGCTAACCAGTCAGCAGAAATACAATACATGATTACAATCAATCCACCATAGAGGTACATCAGGGAAAAACATTACGTGAAAGGTAAAGCTATGCAACGTACATGGTCAAAGCATTATAGGCACAGTTTAATTTAGTTTAGAGATACAGCGAGGAAACAGGCCCTTCGGCCTAACGAGTCCGTGCCGACCAGCAATCCCCTATCCTACACACTAGGGACAATTTACCAAAGCCAATTAACCTATAAACATGTTAGTCTTTGGAGTGTGGGAGAAAATCGCAGCACCCGGAGATAAACCATGTAGAAAAACACAGGGACAACGTACAAACTACGTACAGACAGCACCCGTAGTCAGGATCAAATCCGGGTCTATGGTGCTGTAAGGCAGCAACTCTACAGCTGTGCCACTGTTGTAACATCTATGCCTGAGATGGCATTAAGGACCTATTGCTGAGATGGGAGAACCTTTGAATAACAATGGTACATAATTGGAAGTGTGCACCAGATGAGATGTTTCTTACTGCATTAAAGGACAGCACAGTGGCGCAGCTGTAGATTTGCTGCCTTTCAGTGCCACAGACCACGGTCTGATCCTGACTGCGAGTGCTGTCTGTACGCAGTTTGTACATTCTCCCTGTGATCGTGTGGGTTTCCTCCGGGCGCTCCGGTTTCCTCCCATGCTCCAAAGACGCACAGGTCCCTCCACACTGGATCCATCACTCAATAAACCAGTACTTCATTGGGATGTGGGAGGAAACCGGAGCGCCCGGAGGAAACCCACACGATCACAGGGTGAACGTGCAAACTCAACACAGACAGCACCGGAGATCAGAATCTACCAGCTGTGCCATTGTG